>NW_027499021.1:0-107966 GCF_021521415.1 Bidens hawaiensis | reverse complement strand
CGCTAAAATCAAGATATTAACTAAAATTAAAACTTTTATAGAATGCCTCCGCTATCTCGCCGATTTCAGAGAAGAGAAGCCTCGCGCATGCGTAGACAGCAACGTTCCCAGGAAATGGCCGCCGCAATAGCCCAAGCTTTGAGCCAAAACAATACCAACACCTCTGGTTACAACATTAAGTCCTTTAACGCGGGTAACCCTCCAAAGTTCACAGGTCTTGAAGGAGCCACCGTGATGCTCCAGTGGCTTGAGAAAATAGAAAACACTTTCCTCCACACCCAATGCCCCTCAGACAGACGAACCCTATATGCTTCCAGTGTCCTGGAATCTAGAGCGCTTACATGGTGGAATGGAGTAGCTCATGCGCGTGGCGCAGAAGCTGCTTCCAGCATGCTCTGGGAGGAATTTAAGGAAATTCTGACACGAGGAATTCTGCCCTCCCAACGAAGTTAAGCGCCTGGAGGAAGAATTCTGGAACTTGAAGCAATACAGCGGTGAAGCACGCGAGTACGCGACGCGCTTCCACGAGCTAAGCTTACTGGTCCCTCACCTTGTTACCCCTTCACGCCGAGCCATAGAGAAATTCCTTGGGAGTCTCCCCATGGAAATTCAAGATTCTGTATGGGCCAGAAACCCAGTTACCCTCTCTGACGCCATCGAGTTGGCCGCTGTGCTCAGCGACAACCATGTCAGAGCAGGAACCCTGTTCCTGCGGGGAACTGAGAAGACCAAACCCACCAAGACTGCCCCTGAACCAACAGAAACCAAGCCAGAACCCTCAAACCGTAACAACCTCAAGCGCAGGCGCAAAGCCTATGCGCTTACCAACCCGCCCATTGTCCAGCAACCCATTTATCAACCTCCAGTTTACGCGCCTAACCCTCTGTCAGCTTACCCAACACCTCCTGTAGCCCACAACTATGCCTTAACCAATCCAGCACTCCCTGCCCCGCCAACTAAGAAACCTTACACAGGAAACCATCCCTTTTGCCCAACCTGTAGATTTCACCACCCAACCCAAACCCCGTGTCGACTTTGTAACCGATGTGGCCGTACTGGTCACACTGCTGAAAACTGTAGAGTCCTTCCCGCCAATCCAATTGCGCCAACACCACCAGTCTACCCGCAGAACCCACAATCAATCTACCAAAACCCACGAACCAGATCGTGCTTTAACTGCGGTGATCCCAGTCATTTCCGGAACGCGTGCCCAAGGCTACAAGTGCAAATCACACAAGCGAATCCGGTGAACCAGATTTCGAACCAAGTAACGCTGTGGACGAGCTTTTAACATAACCGCGCACCAAGCGCAAGCGAATAATGACGTAGTTAATGGTACATTTTTGCTTAACGGATTTTATGCTTCTGTACTTTTTGATACTGGCGCCGATCGAAGTTTTATCTCTCGCGCCTTCGAGCAGAAGCTTGCGCGACCGCGCGATAACTTAAAAGAAGATTTTTCAGTTGAATTGGCTAATGGCGAAACTGTTTTAATTAACTCTGTGATCAAGGATTGCACACTTAACCTTAACGAAAACGATTTTCTGATCGACCTCATCCCCATGCCTCTTGGGAGCTTTGATGTTATCATTGGTATGGACTGGCTCTCGAATAATCGCGCCGAAGTTATTTGCGCCAAGAAGATGATTCGCATACCTCGAGAAAATGGTGATCTTCATATCTACGGCGAGAAACCCTCCCGCGGTCTTAAGCTTATGTCTTGCGCCGAAGCCCGAAGGCTCATGCGGAAGAAGTGTATTGCATTTCTAGCCCATGTGGTTAAACCTGCTGAAGTGAAGAAGCTTCGCGATATCCCTGTTGTGCGTGACTTCCCTGAAGTTTTTCCCGATGATCTTCCTGGTATCCCTCCCGCTCGTGAAGTCGAGTTCCGTATTGATCTTGTCCCTGGTGCTTCCCCCGTAGCTAAATCTCCTTACCGTCTTGCGCCCGCTGAGATGCAAGAATTGGCAAGCCAACTTCAAGAGTTGACTGCTAAAGGATTCATTCGCCCTAGCTCTTCGCCCTGGGGTGCTCCGGTGTTGTTCGTTAAAAAGAAAGATGGATCGTTTCGCATGTGTATTGATTACCGCGAGTTGAACAAACTCACCATTAAAAACCGGTATCCCTTACCGCGTATTGACGACCTCTTTGATCAACTCCAAGGTGCCTCTTGTTTCTCGAAGATTGATCTCCGCTCTGGTTATCACCAGTTGCGCATCCGCGATGAAGATGTTCCGAAGACTGCTTTTCGAACTCGTTATGGCCATTTTGAATTCTTGGTCATGTCCTTCGGTTTAACCAACGCACCCGCCGTTTTCATGGATCTAATGAATCGGGTGTGTAGGCCTTTCTTGGATAAATTCGTGATCGTGTTTATCGATGATGTTCTGGTGTATTCTAAGACCAAGGCCGAGCATGAGCAACATCTCCGATTAGTGTTGCAAAAGCTTCGAACCGAGCAGCTCTATGCTAAGCTTTCCAAGTGTGAATTCTGGTCGGATGAAGTACAGTTTCTTGGCCACGTTGTGAACAAGATGGGTATTCATGTCGACCCATCCAAAATTGAAGCAATCAAGAACTGGATTACGCCATCCTCTCCTTCTGAGATCCGTTCCTTTCTGGGCTTAGCTGGTTATTACCGGCGCTTCATTTCGAACTTCTCGAAAATCGCTTTGCCTTTAACAGCTCTAACGCACAATGGTAAACCGTATATTTGGGGCTCGAAGCAAGAAGAAGCCTTTCTGACGCTCAAGCGTTTGTTGTGTGAAGCTCCTGTTCTTGCGCTACCTGAGGGTAACGATGATTTTGTCGTGTATTGCGATGCCTCCAACCAAGGTCTCGGTTGTGTTCTTATGCAACGAGGCAAGGTTATCGCTTACGCATCAAGGCAACTTAAGGTTCATGAAAAGAATTATACAACTCACGACCTCGAACTTGGTGCAGTTGTTTTTGCCTTGAAGATCTGGAGACACTACCTTTATGGTACTAAGTGTATCCTCTACACTGACCATAAAAGCCTTCAGCATATCTTTGATCAAAAGGAACTCAACATGAGGCAACGCCGATGGAACGAACTCATCAGCGATTACGATTGTGAGATCCGGTATCATCCTGGTAAGGCTAATGTGGTAGCCGATGCGCTCAGCCGAAAACCCTGCCAACTTAACTGTATCTTGCCGCGCACCCAGCTTCACTTCGCGCCGATTCAAAACAACCTTGAATCGCGTATTCGTGACGCGCAGCGCGCATCCATCAGTAATGGTAATCTTCGCGCCGAGTTAGCGTGTGGCGCGGAAGCACATTTTGTCCCTAATCTGAGTGGAATTCTCTGTTATCTTAATCGCATCTGGATTCCCTTTGATGAGAATCTTCGCGCTGATATCCTGAGTGAAGCGCACAAATCTCGATATTCTATTCATCCTGGCGCTGATAAGATGTACAAGGATTTGCGCATTACTTATTGGTGGCCCGGTATGAAAAAGGATATTGCTGTGTTCGTAGCTAAATGTCTGACTTGTTCTAAAGTAAAAGCTGAACACCAACGCCCATCTGGTTTGCTCGAACAACCTGAAATTCCTACGTGGAAATGGGAATGTGTAGCGATGGACTTTATTACCAAGTTACCTTTGACAGCAAGCAAACATGATAGCATTTGGGTAATAGTGGATCGTTTGACTAAGTCTGCTCACTTTCTGCCCATTCGTGAAAACTACCGTGTTGAGCAACTCGCGCAGCTTTATGTCAAGGAAATTGTCTGCCGCCATGGTACTCCTTTGAGCATCATATCCGATCGCGATGGCCGTTTTATATCTCGCTTTTGGAAATCTCTCCAATCTGCGCTAGGAACTCGCTTGGACATGAGTACGGCATATCATCCTCAGACTGACGGTCAGTCTGAGCGAACTATTCAAACTCTTGAGGATATGCTCCGATCTTGTGTTCTTGATTTTGGAGGTAATTGGGATTCACACCTGCCTTTGATCGAGTTCTCTTATAATAACAGCTATCATTCCAGTATTGGTATGGCCCCATTTGAAGCACTTTACGGTCGTAAGTGCCGCTCCTCGATTTGTTGGAGCGAAGTGGGTGAAACTCAAATCACAGGACCCGAACTGGTTCAAGAGACAACCGATAAAATCGCCAAGATCCGTGATCATCTGCTAACTGCCCGAAGCCGACAGAAGAGTTACGCAGATCGTAGGCGGAAGCCTCTCGAATTTCAAGTTGGTGATCTTGTTCTCCTCAAAGTGTCGCCTTGGAAGGGTGTTGTCCGCTTTGGGAAGAAAGGTAAGCTTGCTCCTCGTTATGTTGGTCCATTCAAGATTCTCGCGCGTGTGGGAAAAGTTGCCTACAGACTTGACCTGCCGCCCACGCTCAGTAATGTGCATCCAACGTTCCATATATCCAATCTCAAGAAGTGTTTAGCTGACGAGAACCTTCACATTCCACTTGATGAAGTTCAAGTTGATGAAACTATGCATTTCGTTGAGAAGCCTGTTGAGATTATGGATCGCGAGGTTAAGCAAACCAAGCGCAGTCGTATCCCTATTGTTAAAGTTCGTTGGGAGTCCAAGCGCGGAGCCGAGTTTACATGGGAAAGGGAAGATCAAATGAAGATCAAGTACCCGCACCTGTTCTCTGCGCAACCTACTTCGAGATAAATTTCGGGACGAAATTTCTTAAAGTAGGGGAGACTATAACATCTGCCCTGATCCGACCCGACCCAGGTACCCGTTTCCCTTATCCGATCTCTTTCTTTTATGATTTAATATTTAATTATACTTATATTTTACTTTTAATAATAATATATAATTTCCTTCCCGCCTCTTTCTCTCTCTTTCTTTCCGCCGTCCCGTCCCTCTCCTTCTCTCTTTCCGCCTTCTTTTCCCTCTTGTCGCCGTCCCGCCCTTAAGCCTTGTTTCCCTCTTTTTCTTCTCTTTGCTTGTCCTTTGTTCCTTCCCGCCTAAGGTTGTCTGCGCAGCTCCACGCGCCAGACCCCTTACAAGGAATCCTGCGTGAAGACCACCTGTTTCAGCGATACGCGAGACGAACTCTTCTCGCAGCGCGCTAAGAATTGTAATTCTTCTCGCAGCGCGCGAAGGACGGTAGTTCTTCCCGCGACGCGCTAAGGATTTGTAGTTCTTCTCGCAGCGCGCTAAGAATCGTAGTTCATCCCTCGACGCGCGAAGAATTATAGTTCTTCCCGCGGCGCGCTAGGAATTTTAGTTCCTACCGCGGCGCGCTAAGAAATGTGATTCTTCCCGCGGCGCGCTTAGAGATGTATTTCTTTCCGCGACGCGTTAAGGTTAGTTCTGTCTGCCTTCACGCTCGCGCTCTCTTGACCTTTTGTGTCAGCCTTCTCGCGCTAAACCCTTTGAGTTTTCTTCTGTTTAATCTAGCCGTTTGCTTTTGTGTTGTCTTATCTTTTGTACTGTTGACCTAATCTGCTTTATGTCTGAAAGGTTACTTTCGGCGCAGCATGCGCACCAACCCCATTGGTTGACAGAAAAAGTGACTGACATAATCTTTTGAGATCTGCTTTTGCCATGCTTGACCTGTACCTTTATCTGAACCGCCCATGCTTTTTACTGTTCCCTGTCAGCTTTATCTTGCCTCTGCAGCTGCCATATCTTTCCATATCTTTTGCTTTTGGATTCTTATGCTTTTTGATATCTTTTGCTTGATCCTGTTAAAGATCTTTTCCCCTTTTCTAGGGATTATGTCTCCTAGGGTTTTCCTATATATAATAATAATGTTTTAACACTACACACACAAAACACTTAATCTCTCCTGTTCTCTTGCTCCTTGCTCTCTCTGCCGTCTTCCTCTCTGCCTCCGTCTTCCTCCCTGTTCTGCCCTGCTTTTCCGGTAATATATATATTATATATAATTTACTTATTAATTATGCTAACTTATAATCAAGACTTAAAACAAATCATTAAAACAATAATCTTATTTATAGGTTAACTTGTGCTTGTTTAAAGTTGGTTCTTGCTTTATCTTACACCGCATCGTTTATCAAGTGAGTAATCTCGTACCTATCCCTTTTTGCTTTTAATGTTTTGGGATGTTCATGTGTTCATACAAACTTAGAGTCTTAAACTGTTTATGAACTTTAGTCGCGCAGTATCCCATGTGTTGAGGACGTAGACTTGGCTGTTTATTTGTATGTGTGGATCATTAACCGTCTTGTCGGTCTATTCCGCAGTTTTCATGGTACCATTAGATGAACACGGGGAGAACTATCGTTTATGATTTTCTCTTTTGTTTGCACATGCACAGTTTGTCTTGTTTGTGAGCTCAATTGTGAGCACTGGCAGTCTTATGAATCTTAGAGTTGGTCCCGATCAGATTACACCCTTGTTGAAAACCAGACATACACATGTTGCGCGCAGATTTATTGTTATCTATGTATTGTATTAAACTTGATTTCTCACCAACACGCAAGTGTTTGACGTTTATTTTAACACATGTTCAGGTTTGCAGTAGCTGTTTTGGAGCTTGTGGACACATAGGAAGTTTCTTTATTTTGGACCTAGATTAAAATGTATCAAGACAAGTTTTTACTGTTCGAATATTATGATTTATAATATATTGATTTATGATGTTTACCCTGCGCGTGCGCGAATGAATGTATTTATTAAATATTGACACTCAATAGTGTCACGAGTAATGAAACAATATGTGGCGCCCCGACGTATAATCCGCCTTTGGTCGGGGTGTTACAGTTGTGGCCCTTCGTCCTGTGAAAGTCACAGTATTTGCTCCGATCAGCATTGTGACGATGTCGGATTATTGGAGGCTTTGGCCATGGGAGCTCCTCAGTGGCGAATATCTCGGTGACGCTTTTGGTGAGCGGCGTCCATCTGGAGTTCTGGTTCGACCGTACGTTATCCCTTCCGCCTAACCGATTTTGCAAGCCGGATGAGGTGTCAAAGTTGACCCTTGACTGCCAAATGCCCAGCTTCCGCTTTTTGTTTAATCGGGCGGCAAGGACGTTGTCTTCTCTTGTTTTCTGGGTGTAGAGGTTTGTGCTCTGTGGGAGATCTCTACCCAGTTGCTTCTCCGTTTCCGCAAAGCGTTTTGCTGCTGTCATGATGGCATCCCATGTGGATGGCATGCCATCTTTACCCGTTAAGGTGCGGATAAGCTCTGGGTCGTTCGCGCCCTGGATGAAAGCAGCGCGAACAAGATCTTCGCTAATGTTACCCAGACTTAGCTTCTTCGAATTGAAGCGAGTGATGAAGTCTAGCAAAGATTCGTCTTTTTCTCGAATGCACTTGAGGATTGTCCATTGCTCCTCGGTATACTTTCTTTGCTGGCTGAAGTGTTGGCTAAACTTCTGCTGGAAGTCAGCCCAGTCGTAGATGTGGTTGACCGGTAGACGATCGAACCACGCTCTAGCAGCCCCGACAAGCGTCATTTGGAACATGTAACACCACGTGGGTTCCGTCCAACTACTGACGGTTGCCCCCGCTATGAATCTGTTCAAATGATCATCTGGGTCGGATATACCATCATATGTGCCTATGCTTGACATTTGTTTGGCACTTTTTGGGGCGATTGCTTCCGCAATGTCCCTTGCAAATTTGGACGTTCCCGCATTTGCAACGTTTGGTCTGAATGTTTTAGAGAAGTCTCGTGGACTTCCACCTGTGCTTTTTGGTTTGAAGGCTTGTCCAAAATGCCTTTTCGGTTGGGAGTCCGTTTCCTTACGCTTCCCTTTTGCCCTATGGCGAGGGTTCGCGTCGGAGTCGGACTCCTCCGAGTCATCGTCCCAGTATTCTTCGAATTCGTCAGCCTGTTGGACGGAACGCAAGCGTTCGTCCAACTCAGCTTGGAATTCCTTTTGACGTGCCTCCGCCCATGCCTTAACTTCATCGAGTGTTTGGCGGGGGAGTCTTGTTCGTTTCTCTAACTGGGTATCGGTGAATCCCAATGAGTGATTATTTACTTCACTTGCCCCAGCTTGAGTAACTGGGGTAGTGTTCGTAAAATTTACTTCACTTGCCCCGGCTTGGGTAGCCGGGGTAGTGTTTGTAAAAACTGTATTGCCGGTATTCCCCCCAGTAGCTGGGGTTGTGGTTACCGGAGTTTCTTTAACCATCTTAGAAGTTTGAAAAAACTGGAGAAAAATGTTCTAGCTTTATGCACGGATGGCGCCAATGAAGAAACACTAACCGGACCCCGGGCAGATTACTGGTAACCTGGGGGTTAGATAGATGTTTCCCACGAGGGGTTAGACCCAGAGAGGATGGTTCTTCTGATAACCTGCAAAACAGACACGGTGAGCTTGTCACTAAGAAGGGGGGGGGGGGGTTCCTCCTTGTGACCACCCTCCGGCGTGAGAATTAGACTAGATTGCTCTTTAAATATAAGTGTATATTAAGAGATTGCTAGAGCAGATATCAGGTATAATATGATGATACAAGATAAGATATGTTAAGATGAGATGATCATACCATTTGGGGTATTTATAGCCGAAGGTAGGTTTCCAAGGAGGTGTGGCCGGCTGCAACTGTGTTCCTGTTCCACCAACAGTGGCCTACGCACGTGCCCTGCTGGTAGTTGGTGGGTAGGCAGCGGCTGATAGTGACCAGGCCTGCTGTGTACTATTCCTTTTCCACCAAATGCCGACTACGCACGTGGCATGGCAGTAGTTGGTGAGTAGGCAGCGGCTAATAGTGACATACAGTACAGGAGCATGCTGCTCGCCATACTGTTGTCAATAAGCTGTCGTATCTTTAGTCAGATCTTTTTCCCATACCTCGTCAGGTACAGTACAGAAGATCTTCCCGTATCGTACGGACTGGCTTACTTGGGCGGGAGTATTCCCCCTCCCGCCCTTGTGCGGGATTGTTCCCGGCTTCGCTCATTCCTTCAGGTGACACTGAGTGATTGAGAGCTAAGTGCCTTGTGCGTGTAGCCTTGCTGCGCGGGTGGCCTTCCCTGATGGCTTGTATCCGAGGCTGCGGGGACAGGCGGAGTCCTTCACCATTGGGAGGCATTTCCTGCGGGAACAGCTTGCGTACTGCGCGTAAGGACGTCACGTCTCTGAGCATGGTTGGTCCTGCGGATCCAGTTGGTTTCTGCGCAGACGTTCCTCTTCAAGGTGAGTCTTGCGGGTCCAACTGGGCTCTGCTGGGACCTACCTCTTCATAAGTTAAGATACCGCAAATGCTTTAAACTACCAATGAACTCTGGTACTTTATTTATTTCAAATAGTCTCAAACTAAGAACCCTTAACAATGTTAACTTAGGAATTAAGTCAATCAAAATTTTATTGGATAAGTAAAAGTAGTCCCAACTTTGATACTCCCCGGCAGATACTACTAACAATGTTCTCAGGCTTTTAGCTCTTTTAAATGCCTCAAACTTTTGGTAACCTACATAATTCTCATGAATAAATGACATATGGCGGTGCTTTTTCCAAAGCTTCGTTCCTCGTCCTCATATTATTATCAAACTTTAGGTAAAATTCTCCAGCAACAAAGGTTAATAATTCAACCATCAGGTCATGCATTATAAACAATGATTCATCGTTGGGTGCTTGTTGAAAAAACGACCTTGATAACAAAATTTTGAAATATTCATTCCCCAAGCATTCCGGTGATTTGGTTGCATTTGAAGAGTTCAAAACCCTTCTGCCATCCACAATAACACCAATTGCTTCTTATCAAACAAAAAGTCCTTGGAGAACAAGGAGCAATATGCAAACAATTGTTTAAATTTGCAGAAAGATCATGGTAGCTCAGCCTAAGGGTCGGGACAATGTTATCAGCATTACTTATATTCCATATCTCATTATTCAACAGTTCATCCTAATCTTCTCCATATGCTTTTGTCCTTAGTAGCCTTGCAATTGCCTTAAGAGACAAAGGCAAACCGGCACACTTTTTCACAATACCTTCACCATATGGTTTAAGTGTTATGTGTGAATCGAAGTTATCTACACCCAATGCATGAAGAGCGAATAAAGATAAAGCATCTTCATGCGTTAAACTTTTGAGACGATCTACATGATTAAAACCTAGGTTTATGGGCAATTGCTCTTTACAAGTTGTCATAATTATCCGACTTCCAGGAGCACATGAATGAAATGGGCGCACCAGGTTTTCCCAGTCACCCTCATTTTCATGCCACACATCATCAACTACTAGTAGAAACCGTTTGCCCTTAAAATGCGCTTCAATAGCTAATTGAAGCTGATTTAAATCTTCAAACTTTTTGTTTATTGTAGTCACCGATTGAAATATGATATTGCTTATCTTAAAAATATCAAAATCATCAGAAACACAAACCCACACCTTGGGTTTAAAGTGATCACTCACCTTTGCATCGTTATACAAAAGTCTAGCTAGAGTGGTCTTACCAATCCCACCCATACCAACAATGGGTAAGATGCTAAACTTTTCCTTAGGTGACTCGTCCAACAACAGCTTATTGCGTAACCTCTCTATCTCTCCTTTTCGTCCAACAACACTAAACGAATCTAGCAAAGACGTTTCATTTCTTCTACCAGTGATTTTTGGCTTTTCATCAATCTTAATCAAGCCTAGATCCTCTTTTCGTTTTTCAAGATGTTCTAACTCGGTGTTGATACTATCTAACTTGGGAGACAACCTATGACTTAATGATAATTTTGTGCAGCAAGTTAGGATGAGGTTTTTTACCTTGCTGGTGGTCGCTCCGGGTTCCTGGGCGAGCTCAGGATTCATAGCTTCAGTTGCCAATTCATCGAGCACATCATCTATATCATAAGCCAAATGCTGGAGACCATTCAGCCACTCTTGAACACTTTTTTGGGTCACTTCCTTCTGAGAAGCATCAATAAGCAGATTATTTCCTTGTAAATTCCTCAAGCGCGATTAATTCGCGTCAAGGCTTCATCAGTAAGCTTCTGAACAGGGACTTTGACGAGTTCATTTGCAATAGCTTCAGCGGCCATTGTTTTTAGCGATTACTTAAATGAGACGATGATCAGTGCATAGAAAGAAAGAATGCAACCTTCCTTTATAGTGATTTCCGTAGTCTGTACGTTGTGATCAACGTTTCTTTGTCTTTTCTTTTTCATTTTAATATTCCTTTGCATGTGCATACTCGTAGTATTTTGCGTGAGAGTTAAAACGTATCACGTGCACATTTTTTTTTCATTTTCATGAAAAATGTTGAAATTTTTATGATAAGTTCATTAGTTTACCGTCATCCCAGCCCTTTTTATAATTAACTCCTTTTAACGTGGATAAAATTTGACCGCAACCCATTTTGACCCAAACCGGTAAAAAGTCCGACCAACCCATTTACCTGACTTGGCCGGGTGTAAGTGCATTTACATAGAGTGATGAATTCAAAAAATTTTTTCACTGCAATAACTTTTTTTGGATGCTACAATTTGATATGATGGGATTTCTTCAGGGTTGATTGAACAGGTCCGGTAGGGCCGTCTCCAAGAATTTATATGGCTCGGTCGAGCCAAAATAAAAAGGCCCGTGGACACTAACGAGTAACGAAATATAAGCAAAAAAAAGTTTAGGCCTTATGTAAATGGTTTTTTGTTTGGTTTAAACAATTAAATATATAAATTGGCTTACTTGTTTATGATTTAGGTTATGTAAAAAACTTTTTGTATAAAAATAAGCTTAAAAATGTCTCAAGTGAGACTATAACCTACAACCTTTTGGTTAGAAGTCATACTCCTTTACCACTATACCAAGCTAGTTATTGTATAACTAGGGTAAAACATTAAATATACATATTTTTTTTCATAAAAATATTTTATAATATATATATAATATTCTCAATATTCGTTTCATGTAACATTCGTTAATTTATGTTTTTATTCGAATTTGAATTTGCATTTGCATTCGTTAAACAGACCCGATTTGTCGTTTCAATGTATTCCTGCCTATTGTGCATCATTAATATTTCAATCTTGATGATTTACGTTTATCGATAGTTCATTTTCTATTCGTTTTCTCCAATTTACGAAACTCCAGGATTTAATTTCTTAATTAAACGATCTTCAAACAATACAAATATAAGAAAATATCCAAGTTTATAACTTATTATTATATTTTTATAATATTTCAAAGTGCAAGGTTCAAATTGTAATTTTACTTTAATTTTCTTTCTTAAAACAACTTGATTTTGCAAGGGCCTTAAGTGTAAAATATTTAAAATAATATATAATATTTGTTTTTTACCCAGCCCAAACCCACCCCGTCACCCCTACCTCGATTTTCCGGCCGCTACCGAAATCCGGCGAGAAAAATCCGGCGAACATAAAAAACGCCTTAAAACGTATGTTATAAATCAATTAAATCTTGTAAAACATGTAGACTATAACGGAGAAACATTAATCATCGTTTATTACGCGTTATAACAACATATTATGTGCGTTTCTATCCCGAACCCGTCGGAATTTTTAAAAAATCGCAATAATGATTTTTAAACCTTATACGTTTCAATTAATTTTGTGCCCCCTAAAAATTAAGTGCCTCGGCCGGTCGCCCGCATTGCCCTATGCCCCGGCCGGCCTTGGGGTCCGGTTTAGGTCGAGTACATTTGTTAAAATAACAATAGGACACAATAATAACAAAAACGTTGTCAATAAAATTAAAAAACACGTAACACATGATCTTTCAGAATAAAATATAAGTTACTAAAGTTGTTTCCTATGAGTTTTCGGCTTTTGGAAACCTATTACTACATTTTCAATCAAAATTTGTTAAAAGAACTTTTTTTAATACAAATGCAACAACCGTTCATGTGTTAATTACTCATCTTATCGTGCAATTCCGTCTTCACATGGTTAACTAAAGAAGAAGTTATTTTAACATTTGTTGTAGCAACTACTAAAACAAGTTATATCGTGCAATTCCGTCTTCACATGGTTAACTAAAGAAGAAGTTATTTTAACATTTGTTGTGGCAACTACTAAAACAAGTTATAACATTATTAAATGATAGACAAATGGATAATCAATATGTTTTATTGTTTCCATCATCCTTTTGTAAGATCACACTAGGGATGAACAAAAATTGGTATGATACCGATTGATACCGGTACCTGTATCGAAATCGGTACCGATTTGGTACCATCGGTACCGAATCGGTACTAAGGTTTTGAGTTTTCGGAACCGGTACGGTACGGTACCGGTATTTCCCGAATTTTTGCTTAAATACCGATACCGTCCCGATACCGTATCGGTACCAAAAATTTACGATTTTCGGGATCGGAATTTTCAGTACCGGTACGGTACCGAGCTCATCCCTAGGCCACACACCCCATTTATGGTAGTTTTTTTTCAATTAGTTCTCTTGTTTCCACCATCTTTTTGGTAAGATCACTTACCCCCATTTATGCTTGTCTTTTTCACGTAATTAATTAGTGTAGTTACCAATCCCTACTTAAGCTGCCTAAATGTTTTTATGTGGGTTCCTACCCAATTTATCTTCGCCGTGAGGTGGCCCGGCCTCTCTAATAACAGCGTTAGCATGTATCTATGTTTAAAACCTTTTCTTTTATATACAAAAACATATTTTTATACTAATAAATAACAGACAATCCAAGTTGTGCAGAGTTGAATCTAGGGCCGTCTCTACATTCTTGGAGGCCTAAAGCGAACAAAATTGAGGCCTTTCCAAAAGACCAAATATAAACCCTCATCCTTTACTCGGGTTTGGGACCGGCAATAATAAACTAATAAGTTTATTGGCGGAGTTAAATTTTTTTTTTTTTGACATATTTAAATGAAATTTACTCTTCTTGCTTTCTTTGATGCAAACTATTTAATTAAATATTCATAATCAAGTTCTTCATAAAAATCTTTTTCAATCGACAACATAGCTAAACCATTTAATCTTTCTTGCGACATTGTAGATCTTAAGTAATTCTTAATTAGTTTTAATTTTGAAAAGCTACGTTCTGCAGATGCTACAGTTACGGGAATAGTTAACATAACTCTATAGGCAATATATACATTTGAAAAAGAATTAAATGTTTTAATATAACTTAGTATATTAATAGGTGTGTCTAATTCTAAATGTATAATATCTCTTAACATTTTTAGTTCTTGAAATAAATCTAAACCATCAATATCTGATTTTTCATCATGCTTCAATAAATTTTCAAGAAACATACACTTAGTTTTTAAACTTTCTTCATTTAAGGATTTTAACCTTTTTATACTAAACATAAAGACGAAAATATCTTCATACTCCTTAAATTGATCAAATCTATTTTTAAGAGATGAAATAGCTTGATCCACTATGCACAAGAAGTAATCCGTTCTAAAACACTCAATAGGAGTTTTCAAAGTTTAATTATCAATATTTTCATGAATTTTTTTTTTATTTCTACGAATAATACGTTTCTCACGAAAAATAGGTTCAATGCCAATCTCTACAGCAATTTTCTCAGCTTCAATCTTTGCATTTTCAAACCCTTCATCTCTATACTTTTCAAAATAACAAATAGGTGTTTCTAGTTGTTTTATAGCATCATCAACACACATATCTTTTGCTTGTAAGTTTTTACTAACTATATTTGTAGCATGCAAAACATCATACCAAATAATCATCGCTAAAAAAAACTCAAAACTTTCAAATTCATTTTCAGCTAACGATTTAGCATCACTTTTAGTTTTAGGATCGCCACCATCATATACTTCCAATATGGCTTCTCTTAATTTTGGAGCTTGAAACTTAATTGCTTTAACACTTTCTAGTCGACTTTCCCAACGTGTTTGTGATAATGGTTTAAGAGTTAAATTTGGTATAGTATCTAATAAAATTTTCCATCTTTTAGGGGATGATGCAAACAAACAATAAACACGTTGTATTGAACCAAAAAAATCTTTAGCTTTAGTACATGAGCAAGCCATATCAGAAATTACTAAATTCAAACTATGAGAACCACATGGTGTATAAAATGCTCTAGGATTAATATCTAAGAAACGTTTTTGCACTCCTTGATGTTTTCCTTTCATATTTGATCCATTATCATAACCTTGTCCTCTAATGTCATTCACATTAAGTCCTACTTTATTAATTTCTTCAATAATAGCATCAAAAAGACCTTTACCGGTTGTATCAACTACTATTAAAAACCCTATAAAGTATTCTTTAACTTGTATCGGAGTAGATGAAATATCTAAAAATCATAAAATAACGGACATTTGTTCTCTATGACTTATGTCGGGAGTACAATCAAGTATAATTGAAAAATATTTAGCTTCTTTAACTTTTTTTAACAATTTTAGTTTTGATTTCATTTGCTAATAAATCAATTAGTTCGTTTTGCATATTGTGTCCAAGGTAATGACTATGAATTTCACTATTAGTTATCCGTCGTAAATGTTCTTGCATTATCAAATCAAATTCTGCAATCATTTCCATAACACTTAAGAAGTTACCATTGTTTTCTTCATAAAGTTTTTCACGTTTCCCACGAAATGAGATATTTTTCTTGCCAAAAGTTTTTACAACGGCGAGAATTCTTATTAACTCATTTCTCCAATGTTCCTTATCTTTATTTATTAGATCTTGAGTTTGTTTATCAATTGTTTTATTTTTTGCCAATCTTGTTTCTAACTCAAATCATTTACCCATATTAATAATATGTTCTTTACTTGCTTCATGTAGTTTTAGTTTAGCATGCATATTTCTCCAATCGTTACTACCTTCATCAGCTAACTTACTTTTACTTGAATTCACATCAAATAGCTTACAACAAAAACAAAACACCTTATCTAACTTTTTTGAGTAAAGTAACCATTTTCTTTCATATTTTTCCCCATTTGCCATCCTTTGCATATAAAAAGAAGGAATAAAGTTTCTAGAATGTTCATCTTTTGGAAAATTATAATCATAAATCTTTACCGGTCCTTTTTCTACAAGTAAATCTCTTAACTTAGTATCAATACTAGTCCATTGACTTGGATCATCTAAATTTATAGTTTCGTCTACATTTATAGGTTCATTGTTATTATTTTCATCAACATTAACATGTTTATTGCTATTATTTTTATCAACATTAAAAGGTTCATTGCTATTATTTTCATCAACATTTACAGGTTCATCGCTATTATTTTATTCAACATTTACATGTTCATTGCTATTATTTTTAACAACTTCTAAAAGTTCATCACTATTATTTTCATCAACATTTATTGGTTCTTTGTTATTAAGTTCATAATCTTCTACATTTATAGGTGCATCACTATTAGGTTCTTCTACATTTAAAGGTTCATCGATATTCATATGTTCATTATTGTTATCTTTTAAGTTTGTTACATATTTTAGGAAAGATCCCTTTAGTGACTGCATTTCAGCTTCTCGTTTTTGTTTCTTTAACCTTTTAGAATGACCCGACTCATACTTCCTAATTCTATTTGACATTATAAATTCAAAACTTGCAAACAAGTTCACAAATAATCTAACCTGTGTATCAAAAAGCTATGTGCCTAAAGTATAAAGTAACACAATTTTAACAATCCAAAAAAAAATCTATGTATAAAAAATTAGGAACAACAGTCAAAATTCACAAATTGCAAACAAATTTAAAATAAAAAGAAATAGCGTACCTTGAAGAATGAAGACTACAAAATAGGTTTAGAAGAATTCAAGTCCCGGTCGTGCTCATAAATTCCAAATAGCCGGCTGCTCGCCTAATCGGTGAGTTACGTGAGTATCCCTTCGCTTCTCAGATTGACAAAAATACAAGACTGAGCCTTCAAAGAAGTGTTAATGAATTTCAGATTTCGGACTATAGGCCTTTGAATTAATGAATTTCAGATTTGACAATCAAGTTTCTCAAATTAAATCTTACAATCATTTTGGCCATTTGGGGTGGGTGAAATCAGATGAAATCCTCATCTTATATACATCAAAAGAGACAGAGAGAAATAGAGAGAGCCGTTGTAACCTGCAGACTTGGAATCTACGACGATGAATCCATCGACCCTTCGGTTCTTGCACAGCAGCGCCGCTCCCTTGCCCTAGAAATAACCATCAACCAACAGATAAGTGATAAGTATAATCATGGCTTTTTTTTTTAATGTTAAATGCGTAAAAATGAAAGGGAATGTGGAAATTGGAATCAAGTATGGGCTTTCTTCTTTTCAATTTGGTGGCCCAACTATATAATTATATGAAGCCCATATTAAATTAAAAACTGGGGGCCCTAATAAGTTGGAGGCCCAAAGCCCTACCTTGTTTTAAATGGCCCACGGGCCGCCCCTGGTTGAATCATCATGTGCCTAAATTAAATAGCACCTAACCTTAATTGAACACTACCAAACCCTCCCATTTTACATCTATCATTTACAGTTTTGTAGAATGTATATATAAAGTTTAATTGTATTTTGATTTTTGGTGAAATTGTTTGTTGTATCCTGGTCTACAGGAATCAGTTTAAAACGTTTTAAACTACTTTCATTCATAACTTAATTCAACCCAACTTTTCATTAAAAAATTAATTTCTCTCTTTGACATATACAAACCAACCAAACTCAAATTTTCATTCTCATTCATAACCCAACCAAACTTATATATAATAGGGGTGGGTTCAAGTGAAAACTCCTCTTAAAGATAAAATTTTAAAACTTCTAAAAAACTATTTTTAATTTTTTTTTAAATGTCTTTTGAAGTTTCTTTTTTTTTCATTATTCTTATATGTTGTTATTGGTTCCAAAAAAAAAAAAAAAAAAAAACCTTGTTGGTAACCTCGTTGGTGTAGTGCACATGTGTAATAATGTGCATTGCATATATGCAAATGTGTTGTATTGCATAGAATACAACACTATTGTACGTATTTGATACGCACTATTGTAGATATGCAATATAAGACTAATACGCACATCGAATACACATTAGTACATATGTGTAATACAACATTAACGCACATGTACACTACATCGACTTTTATTTTATTATTATTTTATCCATATAATACAACAATACTACACATATACAATACACAAATATTGAATATATGCAATTAAACACTATTGAACTTAAAAATACATTGTAATAAACATGTGTAATACAGTATCATACAGTAATACGTATGTGCATTATAGATGTTTTTTTTTAATTTTTTAATTTTGTTTATTTTTTTATATTTTTTCGAGTGAAAGGTAAGAAAATATAAGAATAATGACAAAAACATAATTTTAAAAATATTTTTTTATTTTTAAATAAAAATAATTCTTTAGGAGTTTTTAAGTTTTCTCTTTAAAGAGGAGTTTTCTCTTGATCCTTACGGAAAGGATCAAGAGAGAACTCCTAGTTAGGGAGATAACTAGAGAACTCCTAAGTCGAGGGGTGTAATTGTCAATTTACTTTCTTAATAGATCTCATATGTATGTTAAATTTCCCTGATACTACACAACGGAAATTTGCGGTGGAATCATTGTTAACCATCACGCACTGGCTTATGTACCCTAATTATCGAGACACACTTGCACATCGATACAAATCTATGATTCAGAACCCCAATTGTCGACTATATTAAAGATTTATTCCCTTTTTTATGTTGTTCATACTACTTACATGAAAAGGGTGATTATTCTCTTCAGATACAAAATCTGAAAAGAAAGGTGGGCGAGTTAAAATCAGTGATTATGAACAATGATGTTGAAATTGAGAAATTGAATAAAGATACATATGAGTTGCATATTGGGAAGAATGATTTGGAAGCTAAATTGAAGAAATCAGATGAAAGGGTTAATTTTTGTCTGTCCATTTCACCACTAGTAAGATATTAATTTCTTTCATAAGGTTATGTTTTGCGTAAATAGTATTGATCAATTTTAACTGATTATTTGTTATTTTTGAAATCAATAGCTTATAGCATATATTAGATTTGAATGTTGGTACTAAACATGCAGAACATGAGAAGTTTGGTTTCAGTGTTGGTGTTTGGCATGGATTTATTAATATATGAGTTGTGTTTTATCTAATTATGTGACCTGCTATGGTAATACTTTGTTAAAACTGGAATCGGAAACTAATTAGTACAATAGAAATTAGAGTCAAATGAGAAAATTGATTCTGATTTTAAATATAAAGATGTAAGGTAGAGCTTTGATATAGATGTTTACTGGCCGGTGATTGAAAGTATCGCACATGTGTAATATTTAGTATAATATATATGTAATACTGTTAGTATTTATTTTTAATAATAAAAAGAAATATTATAATTTTAAGTGGAAAGATGTACGGAAGAGATTTGATATGGACGTAGATTGGTTAGTGATTGCAGCGGTGATTGAAAGTATTACACATGTGTAATATTTAGTATTACACATATGTTATATTGTTAGTATTACATATTTTTAATAATAAAAAGAATTTTTCTGATTTTAAGGAGAAAGAAGTAAATAATGAATATGATTCGGCTAATTTGTTGTTGAAATTTGTAGTATCCATATCAATTGAGAAATTGAATAGTAATATGTTCGATATGCAGGTAAGTTTTGGACTAACTGGAGTATTGTGTAATTATGTTTATTATTTTATTTTATTATGAATGCAGATTAATGAGTCTATAGATTTTATTTTTCATGTGAAAGTATGGTTGGTGATGATGTTGATCAATACTATGTCGCAAAGGTTTGCTTTGAGTCATTAAGTTGCAGCAATCATTGATTTGATAAACAATTTAATCATAACAACTTATTTCTTAACTTCAGGGACATTTTGAAATGTGTCGGACATGTTACATATCAGCATGATAACTTTTATACGATCAGAGTTGGCTTGAACTGAAACATATTTCGCCCACAATTGTTTCATACCAAGTTGGTAGCAGCAAAACCACAATATTAACTAGGTTTGAAAATATCGATTGTCTATTTATATTTTTTATATACTCTATGTGACTATAGCTTATTTTTTCTAATGCAGGGCGAGGAAATATGTGTCACGCTACAAAACACATAAACGATGTCATGTTGTGTCGGTACTCTAACGCGTGTTTCGTGGCTAATTAAGGGATGATTAATGATGATATTAGTAAC
Source organism: Bidens hawaiensis (assembly GCF_021521415.1). Lineage (NCBI taxonomy): Eukaryota > Viridiplantae > Streptophyta > Magnoliopsida > Asterales > Asteraceae > Bidens > Bidens hawaiensis. Next base: position 87,943 of record NW_027499021.1, on the reverse strand, counting down.
TGGACAACCTTGTATTTTAAATTATGCAGAAAACTTTTGTGTATATGTTTACATAGGTGTAGCGGGCGAATTAAACTACTAATGTAATTAAACAAGTGTAGTTGATTTTGTTTCAGGTTGTTTTGTTTATGCTGGATATGTATAAAATTTCTAGATTTTATATAATTTTGAAGCTGTTTTGCTACTTTTTGATAAAATTATTTATTACTTTTTTTTAATTCTAGGCCGCTCGCTAATGGAGGGCTAGTTTCATTTATTTAAAATCTAGAAATTAAAATAAACGTGTTGGTTTGGGTTTATAAACAAGGTATATGGGCCGAGTACATGGTTTTCATTGGTTTTCTGATTTACCATCAATCTATAGCTAACACACTTCTTAAACCTGGTTTTAAATGGGAATTGCTAACCTGCAAGATGTAGCAGGCTGCAAACCCTTACCCGCTAACATGGGGGTGTATTACATATCACATTTTTATATTAGTCAAAATTTGTTGTGTTTGTTTTGTATATGTGAAGAAAAATATAGGTGAAACTTTACCTAATTTAACTTCTATAAAATTCTAACCTGATTTGCAGCAGATTGCATACCCTGACCTCATAATTTGTTACTTTGCAGTAGCTACCGGTCCAATTATCTTCACTTTATGTTCACAAAATTCTTATGCAACATGAATGTGAATATATGCAAATTTATAATTTGATGAATATGCAATGTATCTTATCATAAAATGCTTATGCAATACGAGTTACGCAAACTTGAAACATCCAAACCATCCATCTAAACTTGAATTATCTAACATTAATGCAAGCAAAACAACATAAAATCCAAACTAAGAAACTGATCCACTTAGCTTTTGATCTTCACGGGCGTTGGTTCAAGCACGATTACGCAAACACACCATGAAAAAGGATTTTTTTTTTGTTTGTTTGTTTTTTTTTTGTTTTATGTTTATTCCAACTTTAATATTACAATTACAAAAGGGTACTAATTAAAGGAACAAGCTACTCCTATTTTTATTAAATAAACGCATGCTAAAAGTGATAAGTTATTCCTCTATTTCAGCAGCAAACTTCAACTTCAACTTGTTCTCCAACTTTAACGTAACTTGGACTACTTCTACACATGTGATCTGTTAAGCACCTGATAGTGACTGCTGACCCGAAACTGACTTGACCCATGAACTAATCTAGTTAACCCAACAACGGGTTCATAGTTCCACATTGTTCCGAAGGGCACGACATGGACCAGATTTCGAACGACATCACGCTGTTTTTTTGGCAACCCTCTAATGCATTCGAACAGCTAGCGTGTAGACGAACGTAATTTGTATTATGTGACATACACGTTTTCTTCCTATTTTGCTCATTTCCGATGCACGCTTTCCACCTATTACAACACCAATAATGCATGTATTCAATATATTAGCAATGCATATATGTATAACATCCATAATTCACACATGTAATGCATTTGCATTGCATATATGCCATAAACCTTAACCGAACATATGTGTAATACATGAGTAATGCATACGCGTAATACGTTAGTAATGCATTTATGTAATATACAAGTATCGTAATACGTTAGTAATGCATTTATGTAATATACAAGCACTACATATATGTAATACATTTGTATTGCATATATGTAATACACCAGATTTGCGAAAAAGTATAAGACGCCAGTAATGCATATGTTAAATACGTCTATAATAGGTATATAGTGTTCACCCTCAAAGATATCATCATACAATACTGTATGCTTAAATCTATCTGTGTGTTTTAACGCCCTCATTGTATTTGTGGTTGTGAAATATACGCAATGTCATAGATACAAAAATATGTATTCAGAAAGCTGTCATTTTTGTTATATTTACCTGAATTGGCCTCTTCAAATCTTTTTTGTTTCGAGTTACTCTCCTTTTTCGTCTTCTTATTTGTCTCGCCCCGGTTTCATCTGAATTGTAAAAAAAAATAGCATCATTAAACGCCTTCAATTTTAAATAAAGAAAAAAACAAATCTTATCTTACTATACTATTAAAGCAACATATCTTTTCCACATGTCATTTAACTAGGTTATCCACATAAGATGCCAAGTATACAATTTCTAGAAATAAATTATCCACCTAATAAACAATTTAATTTTAAACATTAACTCATAAGTTGGAGAATATTTCAAAATAAATTGTTATAATCATCATTTATTAAGTAACAAAGACAATTAATTGTCTTCATTGTTAATTTATAAAATTTTGAGACTTTGTTATTATTATTATTTTTTTTTTTTGAATTTTGGGAAATTATTTATGAACATTTGGACTGGATATATGGATGTTTGTATTGAAATTGTGGTTTAAGTCACGAAATTTGGATTTTATTGTTGCTTTATTAAACGGTTTAATCAAAATTATAATTATTATATTTCATTGTTATATTCATATTTGTAGCATTCTTTATGCTGTGTACTTATGTGCTTTATAATTTCAATAAAAATAGTTTTTGCAGCACACATCTTATGTTACAACATCTACATGTTTACGATTCATAGCTTGTAACATATGATTTCAATACATGATGAAGTCTTAATTAATATGTCTTTTTTTATTTCATGGTATAAGATAGAAATATGTTTTAAATTGGTATTTATCTCTGTTTTGCTTTATATGTTGGATTTTTTTAATTAAAACAACAATATTATACCTTATATTAATAATGTTAGATTATCTGTCATTTACAATTCTTTAAAATATATAACACATACATATATATATATATATACATACATACATACATATATATATATATATGAAGTTTTATATATGAATGCTTGGATTGAAATGGTGGTTTAATTAGTCACGAAGTTTGGATTTTATTGTTGCTTTATTAAACGGTTTAATCAAAATTATAATTGTTATATCTCATTGTTATATTCATTTTTGTAGCATTCTTTATGTTGTGTACTTATATGCTTTATAATTTCAATAAAAATAGTTTTTATAGCACACAACTTATGTTACAACATCTACATGTTTACGATTCATAGCTTACAACATATGATTTCAGTACATGATGAAGTCTTAATTAATATTTATTTGTTTTATTTCATGGTATAAGATAGAAATATGTTTTAAATTGTTACTTATCTCTGTTTTTCTTTATATGTTGGATTTTTTTAATTAAAACAACAATGTGATACCTTATATTAATAATGCTAGATTATCTGTCGTTTACAATTCATTAAAATATATAACACACACACACACACACACACACATACACACACACACAGGCTAAGTATAAAATGAAAACTCATTTGAGCTGTGAAATTCTAGAAACTCATTCTCAACCACATGTTTTTAATTAATGTTTAAATCTGTGGTCCACAATTAAAGTGAATAAAAAATATAAATATAAATATAACTTTTTCTCTCTCCTGAAAACATATATAAAAATTAGGAAAAAATGTTAAAAAATAGAAAAACATTTTTTTATTTTTGATGTTTCGATGTTTTGTATTAATTGTTACAACATATAATACATGTAACAAAAAAAAAACGATGTTACATAGGGTTTTCGCGAGTTTTCACAACTCAAGTTGGTTTTCATTTTAAACTTACCCTATACACACATGTCACTTCCATATTTCTCCTCACATACATACATACATACATACATACGTACACATGTTGTTTTAATTAAAAAAATATACACATACGTACACATGTCACTTCCATATTTCTCCTCACAATGATCTTCCCGCTCATCCCATTCCAGACCCATAATACCGTCTGGATCTTATGTCCGCTTAATATAACCCAACTAAAATTTATAACCCTAATTTTTTGAATTCTTGGTCATTGCCGTTTCTTCTTCATACAATAACACTTCAATCGGGCGCTTTCTCATCATCTTTCTGCTGTGTTCAATTTCTTACTTTCTGTTTTAACATTATGAATCAAAATCGCTATCTATTTATTAGTGTTGATTTTCATCTTTATTTTTAACATATTGGCTTGATATTTTGGGATAATCGTAAGAACCAAGATTGCTATCTACTAATTATGTGTCACCAGGACCTACGCATACAACCTTGGCTGCTTTACTTTCTTTTGTTTATGAAAATCAATAAAGGAAGATGAAGGATGACTAAAACGTAATCGGAATCGATAAGATCCTTTCGATTCGATTTGGATGTCAAAATGGATGATTTCGATTTGTGTATGTCCTTTTTTGGGCTGCTATTTAATTTATATGTTCTTTCAGTTTGGGATGTGAAGAATGCTTGCTTCTTTTATTTGTGTTGATCATTTTGCGTTGCGGGTTGTTCAGCGGAGGCCTCGTTATTCTTAAAAAAGAATTTCTTGGCATTCTTTTTGTAAAATATAATGTCTAGGTTTGTATTTCCTTTAGTTCGTTATAGCCATATAGACCAAATCTTTACGAGTTGAGTAAGGTTTCAGGGCAGGTCTGCAAATTAAATTCAACAAATAACAGTTTTCAAAAGAAAGAGTAATTTTGGAAATTGGATATTTGTTAGCAAAGTAAACTGACAGTAGAAAAAGTAACATTTGACTGAATTGATCTCAGGGGTAGGCTTAGAAACATCAAACGGTTCACTGAATGTTGATTTCGGGTTAATGGAATACCTAAAACTTGATGTTTTTAAGTTTGGGTTTGTTGACTGCAGACTTGATTAACGAGTTAATTTGATTAAGTTGTAAACGAATCAAAGCTGTTGTGAAAGGGAATTATTGTCATAGTTTTGGTGCAAGGATAGTGTTGGGCATTTTTACTAAATCAAAAGTCTACTACAAAATGAAAGTTCAAAGGTTTGAGGAAAATTTTATTGATTGAAACATAACTACACATTTGCATACTCTATTTGGTTTAAAGATCTTTCTTGGTTGAAAACGAAACCGCAACCCAACCGAGTTCTGGTAGTGGACCATTTTTAGGTCAGTTTTGACTCTTTGATTGACTTTGAAGGAGAAAATCTTTTTAGCTATTGATAGCATACTGAAGTGTGACCATTATCAGATTATTTGTACCTTCAAAAGGATTTAAATTATTGCATATGTTCTTTCTTTTTCATTTAATATAACCCGTCACAATAAGTATTTGTGTGGAACTCAAGACGTGCTGTTAGAATCAAGGCAGCTTCAGGCAGAGGTGCATACATTTAAAACAACAAATACCATAAAATTTTGTAGGCGAGAGAATCTTGATCTTTAAGATGAACATGTAACCGTTGTTAAACAATATGTTTCTGAAAGTGCTTCTGATATAGACTATTATAAACATTTTGGACATGTGTGTGTTTATTTACTTTAGAAATGTTGATTCAGAAGAAGCTTTGGTGATCTAATGTTCTTGCTTTTGGTTTCTGGAATACGTGTTTATATAAGCTAAATAGTCTCCCAATACCTTATGGTGTTCCTTTTCCATTTTGATATTTTGGTCTTTATATGAAAACAAAATCGCATGGATACAAGATGCTATATTCTTATTATGACAAGCTTTAAGTTTAAAAATAAAAATGATCCTGTTGATTTTTTAAAATGATGCTTCCAGTGCCAAGTTGTATGAAAACAATTTTCGTGATTTGGACCTGTTATTCGAGAGAAAACAGAAATAGTTATTTATAATGTTCTTACAGTGTTTACTATGTATATGCTCACTATAACAAATCTTCTCAATAACTAATGGATACAAATTTACTTACATTTGTATGCAAAGAGGGCTTTTAGAGACTTATAGATTGTAAATTATTATTATTATTATTATTATTATTATTAATCATCTGCTCAATTTTGTAGAATAAACGTTGTATAGAAACTTTTTTTTTTTGATAGATTTGTAAATCGTAAATGTAAAATTTCTTGTAGTATTATAGATAGAATACATTTCCACATAAAATTATGTACATAAGGCTATTATCTTTTACTATCTGGAACAATCCGTGTATTATGAGGGGTCTAAAGCTATTATATATATATATATATATACATATATATATATATATACTAGTAGGGAACCGGCACGATGCGGCGGACTCCGAATACGACTTGCAATATGACAATCCTATTATATACAAAACACACTATGCATCTTTAATAATGCCATATTAACTATGATATAGTCACCATGGGTTAGGTTCAAATAAGAAGTTTGATTTTCCTAAGAAGGCTAGGAAGGAGGGTATTTTTGCCTTAACACTTTTATATCAAAACCCACTAACATTAATTTCAAAAATCCACTTACATAAAACCCATTTACATCTTCACTCATCTCCTACATCCACCCCCACTTCACCGCCCACCGCCACCACACCCGTCACCTACCGCCACCACCTCGTCGAAAAAGTCCGAAAAAACACAATAGAAAACACTATGAAAAACACAATGTAAAAAACACAATGGAAAAAAACACTACAAAAAAAACACAATGATAAAAACACAATTGTATGAAACAATGTATAAAACACAATGGAAAAAACACGATGAAAAAAAAAACGCAATGAAAAATACTATTGTATAACACAATTTTGTAAAACACAATTTGTAAAAAACCCACTAATTTTTTTTTTAATTTTTATATTACAATATGGTACTCATATTAAAGATAAAAAGACACTCGTTATTATGGTGAATTTATTTTTTAATAAAAACGTAGTAATAAAAAGTTATGGACGTTTTAAAATGATGAAGGAATTTGGCATATGTTATGCACGTGAAGAGAGAAAGTCAACAAATGTGTGATTCCTTTTAAATCATTCCTCTTATATTCACACTTGATTTCCCCCTAAACTAATCTCAACCCTCCATGTTCAAAATCAATGGTCAAGATTACATATTATCCTTCCTACAAAAACTATACTTCCTATTATAACTCAACCGTAGTCACCATAAAATAGTTTTTGTAAATCTAAATCACACAAAACTAACTCAAATCTCTTTCTAGATGATCTTCCACGTCCCTAGTGGCAAATTTTTGGATGTTGGTAAAAGAGTAAAAACTCTCTTGGCTCTTTTGATTTTTTGGACCCATAAATAATAATACGGCTAACCCTCGGAAGCACTTGTATTTTGTAATCTAGTATAACCTTACAATATTATTACAATTCCCTACATTCTCCATAAAATTCACATACATCAAGTAAAAAGCTCAAACATTCTCAAACTACAATTCAACTTCCTATACCCCAAGTGATAAAACCAAAACCTTAAATTAGTAAAATCCTCTGGCTTCATTCATAAAAGTAACAAATTGCAGCTTCTATTCTACAGATGCAACCGACTCATCATTCCTTGAATCCTTTGTTTAATGATCCATAAGAACAACAATACTTACCACAAAATATCCTATAAGAAACGGATCACATACAATAATAGAAAAGAATATCTATCCACTCGTTTCAAACTGAGTTGATCATAACTCAGGTCCTTGGAAGTACTCTAATTTTGGATTTGAACCTTTTTTCAACAATTCATGGTTAAAGCCAATGCAAGTTTGATTAGAAGGCAATTTGGGAAAATCTGTCCTAATAATTAATACTGCAAAAAATCATAAGAAAAGCATGTCAATTCATAAACCTATGCTAAAACTAACAAATACCTGAAACATTTCCCATATTGATTATGAATTCATAAACCTATGCTAAAACTAACAAATACCTGAAACATTTCCCATATCGAAAGTCTCCATGCATAAGCTGTTTGCATCAGATAAAAGCTCCATAAAGACATAAACATATACAACTCTGGACATATATTGGAAGTAGCCTCTTGCCATACCACAACCATGTGGCATGCACTTCCTACAAGAATATTGAAAGTGATATTATAATTTAGTGAAACTAATAGTTTAACTTTAATAAAAACAATAATTCAATCTCTATAAACAAAAATCACCTTGTTTGGAAGAAACTCCATTTGGAACAACAGCTTCTCTTTAGAATTTGCAGCGGCCACCATTTTATCCTTTAGAGCATTAAAAATCAAAATACCTAAAATAGTTACAATAATCACATAATATGTTAACATTTATGAAGCATCTAAATTTTGGATAGTTATTAATCCAATAAGATGAAATCTAATAGGTAGCATACTAATTATCAAGAACAGTGACTAATTTCAAGTTTTACAACATACATTTTAATATTTCAAGTGCCACATAAAAAAGTCTAACTGGGGAAAGTTGAATATATGTCAGCTGCCATCATCATTTTTAATAAAATGAATATTGAATGCTTAAAAACGTTTTTAATTATCTTCTGCATAGTCAGGGTGTTTACTGTTGTACCTGATGGGCTGTCTGCATTTAGGGCAACGCTTGCCATGTTTATCAACAGCAGATCTCATAACCAAGTTGAAAATAAACAGACCAGTTGTTTAGAATCAAGGTTAGTTTGTAGTTCAGTAACATGTGTTCATACAACTCAATAGCTCGTTGAAGCTCCCTTAGCAGCAATTTCCTCCTAAACTTCCGTTTTTTCAATCTTGCAATTGATTATGACTCCAGTATCATAAATCAGCTCCAAATCCTCTGGTGCATCCATTCAAACCAATTCAAAGTATTAAAAAAAACGAATACCATTATCACCGAATGTAATCAAACCGAAAAGCAATCCTCTAATAAGCGTAACACAAGCAACATACAACAAATACCTTATAAGTATAAACGCAAACATATACATATATTAGATAAGTATTATTATATTGGAAATCAAGATGGTGAGTGTAATGTGAGGCATTGTTCATTTGAGGTGTTCGAGAGTGTTTCAAAGGTAAAAAACGCATAGCTTTGGACTGGAGCAGTCTCAAAATAATACGGTTTGAATCTTCTTATATTTCCCTTATAGGAAAAAATGTCATTTTTTGTTTTAGTTTAATTTGTAATTTTTATATATTTGGTAACTCTTATGAGTTTTTCAAAGAGGTAAAAATAGTTATTTACCTTGAACTAAAAGATGCACCTTGAACTTTAAAGCATTCAAGCAAATACCTTTTTTTCAGCTAAAGTAAACTCCCATATAATAAGAACTGCAACAGCTCCAAAGGGTAAGTAATATTTCTCCCATCAGGTGGTTGCAAATTTATAAAAATGTTTAGTGAATGTTTAAAAAATTTATAAACTTTATGTATTTCACTCAAATATTTAATTCCATATTAATGCAGACACCTCCAATTGATTTAATGTAAAATGTGGAGGCTTGTAAACAAATCAAAAGAACACGAAAAAGTGCATGTTAGTGTTTGTTTCAAATTAAATGAACAAACTGCTAATAAGACATATATTTGTGTTCATGCTCGTTCGTATAAAAACTCAACACGTTCTTCGTGTTCGTTCGAGCTCTCGTAAGTCAAAACGAGCTGAGCTCGAGTTTAGTCGAGCTCGGGCTGGGCTTTTTACACCCCCAAGATGCAAACATATGTATTGTGTAATAAGTTTCATTCCCAAATAATAATACATACATAAAGTGACATTTAGTATAAATATGGTTACCAGTCTCAAAATACCTGATCAATTACTTTTCCTTGAAGAAAATGTTCTCTGAACATTGGAGACACCAGCAAACTTTGTAAAGAAAAAATATATTGGCATTGTTGAACATGACTTCTATCAGGGACACCATAACACCATAATAAACTGTCAACACAAGAAACCAAATTAGTCTTCAATAGTGACAAATTAACACCATAGACTTGGTATGTTCTGTACTAATAATGGGTCACCTGTTGAGAATATTAATAGGCCAAAGGCCAAAACGGTGAAAATTAGCTGCCCATCAGTGATAACAAGCAGCCCAAAACAGTGGCTATTCAGTCAGACAAAATAATCTACAAAACTACACTCGTAATTAACTCAAATAAACAGATAAAGCTACTCATAACCGAGATGAATAAGCAGTGATTTTACATCAAAAAACTAAAATTATAATTGTTCAAGACCAGAGAAAAAAACAGTTGAATAAATCTCCAATTTATAAATTAAAATCTTTCCTAACTGATAATTGGTAACTAAATTCATACCAGGCCACCAAGATGTATATATATACATACCTAAACTGTCTTTCGTTTTGAAGTCTTTGTGTCACTGGGCTTCATACCTGTTCCACTTATCGTATTTGGAACCACAACTGTAATAAAGCTTACACCTGCAATCGTCAGAAATGTCAAACATCTGGATTAATACTCTAGCATGATATAAGTTGTACCTGAAATTAATTGCAAACTCACATCATCATACAATCGGACCACTGATCAGACCACTGCATGCTCGTCGATCTATCGGCAAACCCTAACTACTCGTCAGCCCCCTTTGCCACTTCAAACACACCGCTACAGCAAATCTGAGTTTCCCCGACTCGATTACAAGGGCCAATTAATTGATCTATATCAGTTGGTTACCTGCCCGGTCTCTTTGCAATAACTGTGGTGGTGTCTCCGACTGGAATCAGTGGGCTACAAAAACTGAGTTGTAGGGTTCTTATCAGAAACCCTAATTTTTCTTCGGGTCAAAGAAGATTGGGGCTTGTTGTGTTGCTGTTAGTCAGAGGTGGTTATATTATGAGATCGAAGAAATAACCCTAAAGGAAGGTTATTCGCTATTTGCTATTTTTTCTTCTTAATCACCCTAAGTGAAGCTGATCAATATTGGTGACTTGCTAAAATTCCGGTGAGATCGTTTCATATCTTTTATTTTTTTTTGTTGGCAATAGGCCTTGATGCTGCTAGAGTAGTCAGTCCAATTTATCTGTTACTGTGTGTCGTGTGTCTATTATTATTATTAGTTTTTGTTACTATTATTATTATTATTAATGATTTGGTGTTCTATTGCTTGTGTTTGTGTGATTAGTTGCAATCATAGAGCGTAGGAACCATGACTATTACTTGAGACCATGTCCTGAAACGAGGGGTGTAGGAAAGAGTAAAGATAGGGAGCGTATATTGCGTTTGGCTTCTTGGAATGTAGGAACATTAAATGGTAAGTTGCTAGAATTGGTAGATGTGCTTAAAAGACGTAGGGTTCAGATAGCATGCCTCCAGGAGACTAAGTGGAAAGGACATAGAGGGGCTGAGTGTAATGGGTATAAGTTGTGGTACTTGGGGTCTGATGGAGCTAGGAATGGAGTGGGGTTTCTAGTGGCTAAGGAAATACACACTAGTGTGATGGAGGTGATAAGACATAATGATAGGATTATGGTGTTGAAATTAGTACTAGGAGAGGAAGTAGTGGCAGTAGTCTCCGCCTACGCGCCTCATGTAGGCCTAGGGGATCAGGAAAAGAGAGAATTTTGGGATTGCCTAGACGCAGTGGTAGGGGGCATACCTAGGGGGGAGGATTTGCATAGGAGGTGATTTTAATGGACACATTGGTAAGGCTAACGATGGTTTTCAAGCCGTACATGGGGGTTTCGGTTTTGGTGATAGGAATGAGACCGGAACAGATCTTCTAGAGTTTGCGGTGGCACATGACCTAGGTATTATAAATTCTTATTTTAGGAAACAAGATTTCATTTAATCACTTTTAGCAGTGGCGGATGCGACACGCAAATTGACTACCTTTTGATGAGGCAAGGAGACCGACGTTGGTGGAAGGACTGCAAAGTCATACCTGGGGAGGCAGTTGTGACTCAACATCGACTACTAGTGACTGATATAGCCTTCAGAAATAAGCTGACTGTTCGAGAGAAGAAAGGTACACCGAGAATTCGATGGGAAAATTTGAAGGACGAAAATCTCCTACTGTTTAAGGATATACTCATACTGCATACGCGGGCTCGACTAAATGGGGACTCAACTCAGATATGGGAAGCTATGGAGACAAAGATCATCCAAGTAGCAAAGGAGACTCTCGGGGTCACAACAGGAAAGACAAGTGGGCATAAGGAGTCTTGGTGGTGGAATGACGCAGTGCAAGACAAGATAAGGGACAAACAAGGATGTTTTAGGGAGCTAATGAGGTGCACGAATGAGGAGGAGCGAGTGGAATTGAGGGACAACTACAAAACGGCCAAGATAGAGGCGAAGAAGGCAGTGGCGGAAGCAAAGAAGGCGGCCTTTAAACAGATGTATGAAAGTCTAGAAACAAAAGAGGGGGAACATGCTATGTTTAAGATTGCCAAAGCCAGGGAGCGTAGAAGGCAAGATCTAGGACCGGTGAAGTTCATAAAGGATACAGATGAGCATGTATTGGCCAAGGAGCAGGACATCATGCTAAGATGGCAAACCTACTTCCACAATCTTTTTAACAATGGGAGAGCTTACCAAGAAGAACATGACAACACAAACTTTCAACGACAACAATCGAATAACTGCTACTGCCGACGGATCACACGAGAAGAGGTGAAGGACGCACTTAGGAGGATGGGAAGGTCTAAGGCGGTTGGCCCAGACAACATACCCATCGAGGTGTGGAAGTGTCTGGGGGAGGAAGGAGTCATGTGGTTAACTACTCTGTTCAATAGTATTCTCAAATCAGTTAAGATGCCAGACCAGTGGAGGAGCAGCGTTGTAGTTCCTATCTATAAGAACAAAGGAGACGCCCATGTTGTGGTAACTACCGAGGAATCAAACTACTAAGTCATACTATGAAGTTATGGGAAAGAGTGATTGAGGTTAGACTTAGACGAGAAACTCAGGTTACGGTCAACCAATTTGGCTTCATGCCGGGGCGTTCCACCACAGAGGCAATACACCTTTTAAGAAGATTAATGGAAAAGTATAGGGAGAAGAAGCGTGATCTACATATGGTGTTTATTGACCTAGAAAAGGCCTACGACAGTGTGCCACGACAGGTGCTTTGGGAGTGCTTGGAGGGTAGAAGAGTGCCCAGGAAATACATAGAGATAATTATGGATATGTATACCAGGAGTGAAACAAGTGTCCGTGCGCCAGTGGGGGATACTTATTTCTTTCCTGTAGAGGTAGGTCTTCATCAGGGGTCAGCGTTGAGCCCGTTTCTTTTTGCAGTAGTCTTGGATGAGTTGTCAAAGTCGATTCAGGGGACTCTCCCGTGGTGCATGATGTTCGCAGACGATATTGTGTTACTTGCTGAGAAAAAACAATATCTAAACATGAGGCTTGAGGAGTGGCGAACAACCTTAGAGACAAAAGGTTTAAAGATTAGCCGATCTAAGACGGAGTACCTACACTGTGATTTTGGTGGGATAAACGACAATGAAGACGCACACATCACAATTGAAGGGCAGGTGGTCCCGCAGGTAACGAAGTTCAAGTATTTAGGATCATTTGTACAGAGCGATGGGGAATTAGACAGTGATGTGACCCACCGAGTTCAGGTAGGATGGTGTAGATGGAAAGCAGCCACATGTATATTGTGCGACAAGAGTTTCCCGACTAAACTAAAGGGAAAATTCTATAGAGTGGCAGTTAGACCTGCAATGCTATATGGAACAGATTGTTGGGCCATCAAGAAGGCACAGGTGCGGAATATGGAGGTAGCAGAAATGAGAATGCTACGTTGGATGTGTGGGCACACAAGGCTAGACCGAATAAGAAACGTTGTGTTTCGCGAGGAGATTAGGGGTGGCGAACATAGCAGACAAGATAAGAGAGTGGAGATTGAGATGGTTTGGACATGTAAAGAGAAGACAGACGACGAATCCTGTTAGATCCGTAGAAAACATTACTATAGAGGGGAGGAGGGGTAGAGGACGACCGAAATTGACTTGGGATGAGAGCATTAGGCATGATTTGATAGACCTAAACCTCTCCGAGGACATGGTTGAGGATATGAATTCGTGGAGAAGTAGAATTAAAGTTAAGGATTTTTAGAGAGAATTGAATATCTTAGGGCTTGACTTGACTTATTTAGGTCACATACCATAATGGTATTTCCCTTACATATATTATTATTATTATTATAATTATTATTAGCTTTTATATAGCTGTTAAATTGTGACCTTATTATTAATATTATTATAATTAATAGTAGTTTTTATATAACTGTTAAACTTTGATTTCCTTTATTTTGCTTCATACACATGTACTTAGAGCCGAGGGTCTCTCTGGAAGCCACCTCTTTATTCCTTTGGATAGAGGTACGGTGTGTCTACATCCCACCCTCCCCAGACCCTACCTATAGCTTTGCTGTCGGTGGGATTTTACTGGGTATGATTGATTGGTTGATTTGATTGATATAAGTTGTACCTGAAAAATAAAACGTAAGACGCATGTTTATCATATCTTACATATAATTATAAAAATAATTTTAAAAAATAAATAATAAATAATTAAATATATTAAAAAATATATAAATAGTAAACTCATGTATCGATAACTGAGGTTCAAGCTCAGGCTTGATTATTAAACAACTTATTTTAGGCTTGGTCAGGCTTGAGCTCGCTTAATCTTAGTTCGATTTGAACTTTTAGCTAACCAATCTTGATTACCTCACGAGGTGCCCCTAAATAATAACCAAAACAACCCATTTAAAGTAAATATGGTTTGGTTACTTATTACAAGTATGTCAAGATCATATGATACCTGATTATATTTCAAACACAATATAGCGGATACTTTTCATCCAAAGGAAAAAAATGAAAATATTTTTTACCGTATTTGGCAAATTGAACCTTCACAATTCTACCATGAACAACTCTTTCTGAAACAAATGCATATACATAACACATGCCTTGAATCATAATACATATTGTGTGTTCCAAAAATTATAAACCCGGTACTCACCAACAAGATAGTTTGCTGCATACTTATACCAAACAAACGCAAACTCCCAAGAATCCCTGTCCAAAAATACAAAAAATATTAAATTGCTACACCTATAATATCAAAAACATATGAAATTGAATGAAGCTGTACATAAAAACACAACTTCACCACTACTGCCACTGACTCCATGTTCACAACCTTTGGAGACTTCGTCGCTGTCAACTGCTGTTTGCAAGAGAAATCTAAGTACAACATCAGTCACTCAACCTACTACAGATCTGGACGTAAATGATAAATTTAACTGAAGAATGAATCTAAGGACTGTACTTACCTAAATCGCCATAAAAGTTTGAATTCAACCATATGAACTCGTCCATTTGCAAATCGCCCTCTAGTCTCCATCGCTCATGCCGCCTGAGATCATAAACCGACGTCGCCGTACAGCACTAACTCTTTTTTCCAAAGATCGAGAGAGTGATAGAGAGAGGGTGTGTGTGTGGAAGAGCAATGCCCCTGATGAAGAGCAAATGGTGATGTTGAATTGTTACCCTATTAATTACATAAACAACTTAAATAAGCTTTTAGTGTACATATGGTTAATTTCGCAAAGAATTCTAATTAGAAAACTGGCAATGACAGAATGAGTTACTCTAAACTGGTGCATCGCACTAATAAATTCAAAACAAATACTTGCACTTCAGTATAATGATATATATGATTGATTTAGGGGAGTAATTATCATATCATTATTAGCAAGACTACTGGAAGAATACACCCAACTTAGCTTTCTATAACAATTAGACTCTTACATCAATGCAGATCTACCTCTCAACTCTAAATCCCAATCAAAGGTAAAAATCCGGATAGCCGCCTGTAGATATCAACAAAAAACCACATTAGTTCAATTATAAACCGACCTAATTGGACAAATAATTAAGGGATTCACCATGAAATTATATGTCACTCCTCATGAAAACCATAAATAGTTACAAGTCAAGGAGACTCGTTTTCTACAATTGAACAATAGAAGATTAAGAAAGGATTAGGTGCACCAATTGCTGAGTTTAAACACATCTTCCTTAACAATAAGTAGTCGGAACATTTTAAATTAACACTTTCCAACACGTAACAAATCTGACGATAAATCTATTTTTCATTCTCAAACTTTTAAAAATAATTAAAATTTTCATTTTTGACCCGTAACAAAATTTGAACTAAATGTAGTTAACTTATACCAAACAATCTATTTACCAGCTTTTGACCAATAAAATAAAATTTAACTTTCACAAAAAACCCAAAACAATTTTCATTTAAGAAACATGATTTGTTGTTTATTTTTGGAATTCACCAAATATTTTGAAATATATAGTAAAATAATATGTTAGTATTTATATTTATAAAAATATATAGATATTATATAAATAGAGTATAAAAGGAAAGTGAATAATTATTGATTTATTACATATTAGGGTATATTAGTTTTGAAGGGAAAAAAATTATAAGAATTAACCAAAACATGACAAGTATCTCAATTTATTTTACTTTATTAGTATATATATATATATATATATATATAGGCTAAGTATAAAATAAAAACTCACTTAAGTTGTGAAAACTCTATAAACTCATTCTCAACCACATGTTTTTAATTAATGTTTAAATCTTGTGGTCCATAATTAAAGTGAATAAAAAATGTAAATATAAATATAACTTTTTCTCTCTCCTGAAAACATATATAAAAATTAGTAAAAAAATGTTAAAAAATAGCAAAACATTTTTTTTTTGATGTTTCGATGTTTTGTATTAAATGTTACAACATATATTACATGTAACAAAAAAAAACGATGTTACATAGGGTTTTTGCGGGTTTTCACAACTCAAGTAGGTTTTCATTTTAACCTTACCCTATATCTACCTATTTAAAAAAAGAGTGGACATCCTTTTTTCTTTTCACCACATGTCTTCAAATTGCCACGTGTCATATTGGCAATTTTTTGTTTAATTTTTTCTTTTGAATTTCATTCATTCAAATTCCAAACTAAAATTCAATTCAGGTTCTCTAAACAAGCAAACTTTGTCAAACTCAGTTCCATTCTTCAGGCTTAACAGTTAACCCTAATAACTCCCTCAATATCCATTGGCCAATATCTTCTCAGTCGGAATTCATTTGTAATCAATCCATCTTCAACTTTTAAGGTAACCCTCAACCCTAATTCTCTGATGACATTCGGAATTGATATGTAACCTCAACGTTAATTCTATGATGACGATCGTTAAGCGTCCTCTTATGTAATCCGATTGGACTATACATATGTAATCCTCAACACCAATTCTATGATGATTATACCCTAATTCAAAGTATAAATGTAATTGGACTATACATATTCAATGTAAACAATTTACATATTCAATTTAAACATTAAAGAGGGTTTTTTAGACAGGTTACAGATTCAATTTGCAGTCAATCAAGCACCGTATATGTAATGATGAAAGAGGTTTATTTAGACAATTTTCCATATTTGCATGTTTTTCATGAATGGACAGAACATAAGGTAATTTCTATATTTGTTTATTCAGTAAGGATATAGTCCGTAAATCTGGTCCAAGTT
Source organism: Bidens hawaiensis (assembly GCF_021521415.1). Classification (NCBI taxonomy): domain Eukaryota; kingdom Viridiplantae; phylum Streptophyta; class Magnoliopsida; order Asterales; family Asteraceae; genus Bidens; species Bidens hawaiensis. The sequence continues at coordinate 70,640 of NW_027499021.1, read as the reverse complement.
GGAATATGAAACTGGTTTGGTTTCGGTCAAGGATGGTATGGAAATTGATTGGTTATGTTTGAACCATGTTCATATTAATCGATTCTAGCCGGTTTCAATGAAAGGGATCCCAAAACAATATCAAATTGTCGGTTCGATTTGAAATCATGACTTGTTTCGTCAAGCGGGTTTCATAAACAATTTCAGTTCAATTTCACAAACCGGTTTATATGTTCATCTCTAATGAGGAACAAATCAAACACGTTTATTAAAATTAGCAATTTGATATGGGTTTGAGGATAGATTTTAGTGCATATGGGAAATATGTGGAGGTATGGAGGTTCATGTTCAGTAGGTATGGAGGTTCATGTTCAGTAGAAAAGTGGCAGCAATTTGAATTTGCACATTTATTTCATATATTTGATTTAAAGTTTTTTTTGGATGATCTTTCCAATGAATTGAGTTTGTTGTTTTTTTAATCTTGCATCATGTTATGGATATCAGTCTATGCCTGATAATTATGAGGCCCAGCTGAATACACATTTGCAATTATGAAACCCGTGACAATTTGAAGCCTATAATTGTGTGTTCTACAATTGCTTGGTGTTGGCGTTTGGTTCTTTGCCATAGACTCCATGATATTATGTTGTGTTCTTGCTTGCATGCATTATTAATTTCAAATGTAAGGTCACATATACTTGCAATCAATTTTATGGTTTCCTTACTCCTTTGTTATTGGTAACACATTATCTGGTTAATTTATTAACATAGCGGGCTAAAAGGAGAGTTGCCTTATGAAGCAAGAGTAAGTCATAGAGATGTCAAATAGTTTTTTTTAGACTTTGGAATACCAAAATACAGAGTATGGTGTTACAAGTAACTTGAAGAATAAGGAGATTGCCAACTTGATGAATATGTGGACTTTGTGGTTGCAAAGGTGACAACATTTAACTCTTTGTACATCTTAAACGTTATACTATTTATTTTCATACAAATGCTAATTTAAAAAAAAATAAGGTGAGTTCTAATGATCAATAATAACGAGTGTTGTTGCATCGGTTGTATCAGTAAAAAAAAGTAAAGTTTATAGCATTGTAATTATAATTATAGGTTAGGTAACATGCCAAATCAAGTAATTTTCAATTTCCTGACATTGGTCGGTTCGGTTTGCTTATTTCCTAAAACTGAAACCATAACCAAACACTTCGGTTATCAACAAACCATAACCGATCTGTTTTGGTTAATAAACCTTTTAAACCCGATTTCAGTTCTCAAGGGCAACATGGGGTAGTTTCAGTTCTCAACTGCAACAAGTTATTAAAAAATTTAGTGATATATTTGATTTCATATACTTTCACAGGCTCCGTTTAAAAACCATGTCTCTCGGGTTTTTCAAGGTTTTCAAAGATCCATCTTCCGGATACATGGTATTACTCTTAGTTTTCATATTTATGCATTTGATATTATTTTATTTATATTATTATAGTTTTTATCTTATGACAATTTACATTTCCATGTAATTTATGTTTGTTATATGATTTTGCTGATATGTTTTATGAATAACACAGATGTTTTGGGCTTAGAAGCCGCCTCGATAAACGTGTAACATGGACGCGAGAATTAGTGGATGAAGTTGGCCCAGCTCTGATGCATTCTATTATTGACCCGAACTCAGAAAAGCTATGGTTGGCTTAAAAATTGACTTTTCTGCTGCCTTTTTTTGCTTACAAAAACTCAGGTTAACTAATGCTTATGATTATCAACTGAATGAATTCCAATTTGCCAGGTAAGATTTTGTGACATAAGTATTATGACTGCTAATAATTTGGAGAATAAAGAGGAGTTTATTAATTGAAATAGTGTAATTATATGTTGTTAGCATATTGATGCCTTTTAACTTAATAGTCCACAATCCTGAGATTGAGACTGTGTGGTTTCTTTTATAACATTGTATTGTATAACGAAAGTTTGTAATCAAGATGTGTTTTGTATATCTTTTCAGCTGTTCTCCCTCTCTTCCTCTTCAAAATAAATATCAATCAAATATATCACTATACCTTTATGCTAATTATAATAAGTTCTGCTCTAAGCATTGTTTTTATTCACATTTGAAGAATTTTATCTATATTTTAATGCCATTCAATAAAAATTGTATGCTACACCTTTTAATGTCATTCATTAAAAATTTGTATAATTATTTATCTTAAGTTAATCGATTTGGTTGTTCAGCCCACATAATATACATGAATGCCAATAATATGTAATTATGTAATTGTTATGTTTTTTTTACCAACCCGTGTATCACACGGGTTGTAACCTAGTGTGTGTGTGTGTGTATATATATATATATCATCTCATCCCCTGTATAATACAATAGGATCTTTTTGCCATTTGTCCCCTTAATATTGCTTGGGCTGATGTGTCATTCATAGAAACCGCTGATTATGTTTCACCGGTTGAACCCTGCGTATTAAAGGTAAGTTGGGCTACTACTGTCCTTTTCTTTGTTTCACTCTCTACCACTGGTATGCTGACATTCAATTTTTTTTATTTGCTTAGTCACTGACATTTTCATAAATTTTGTGTAACCGCATGCTACTCAATCAACCGTGCTTCTGCTCAATTGGCCATCACTGACAGCTCAATCGACCGGCACTGCCACTCAAGTTGGTTACCAGGTTTATGTTTCTTTTTTAGTATATTCATCTAAGTAATACAGTTGCATATTATGATGTTATTCATGTCATATTAAGCATGTGTTAGTTGATATGTTTTGGTTTTTTAGGTTTTAAGTATGGTTTGAAGATGGGTTTGGTTCAGTTTCTATTTTTTTGGTTTTAGTTCGGTCATGGGTTTTTTTTTTTTTTTTTTTTTTTTTGATTTTCATTTTCACAATGGGTTGCAAATGGATTATTTGTGTCCAGGAGTATTCTGGGGATTTCTTAGAAGTTTATTTATATACGAAAAATTGGGCATGAAAAAAATAAAGCTGACTACCCATGTTGGATAATTGCAGATTGCAGACAAACCAACTTGTATAATTTGTTTTGCTTTAATTTTTATTTTACACATGTTTGCCAAAAAGATTTAAGGCTAGGGTTTGCCAAAATTAACTAAAATTAAAGGGAATTTTATACGTTTATATGTGAATTTGTTATTGATGACTTATATGTGATATTTTAATCATAAATGCAACCAATCTTATCATAATATCATATTGCATTTCTAAACAAATAGAACAGTTCTTCAAAATATGTAGCTGCCATATTTGTGCATAATAGAAACATCTCAACAATGAACGTTCTTCAGAACTAAGTGCAAAAGCGAATCGCGTAAGTTTGTCTTATTAAAGCTGATACTATACTTCTTTTATAGCAACTGATCATTTTTAAAATTAAAATTTGTGTTGTAAGTTCATAGTGAAGAGGAATAATGCATTGTTGCTAAATCACTTGCCCAAAGATATGCAATTATCGTTTCATTTATTATAGTTATTCGTTTATAAACTTTATGTTAGTAAAAAGCATTATGCTGAGAAGTTTGCAGATAGTCGAGGTTGTATGTTGCAAGCTAACTCCTCTCCAAAAAGAATTATATATTCACTTTAGTCATTAAAAAGGTAACTTTTTTTCCACATTACTTGTAACGATATGTTGTCTAGATGTGCATTGATAGTGGTCTCAAGTGTTCAAAACAAGTGAAATTTATGAAAACTATTTTCTATTTCAACTTGGTAATGTGTCAAAACAACTTATTGTGTTGGAGGTTGAATATGAAAATGTTTAAAGCTTATGGGCTTCAAATGTGACATAGTAATGTTTCTTGGTTGACAGAAAATCAAGAACGAGGACTACAAAAGTGGAAGGCACATTGTTTTCGTACTTTCATCTTTAATGTATTGTAGAACCTTAAATGCTATCTATTTGTTCCTTGAGAAATTTGATTTATATTATCTTTGCTTGATTATTCTATACATTCTTTTTAGTATAGTTATTGTTATGATTACATTGCAGTTGCATTATAGATTATATTTATTAATATATTTTAAAAATATCTTTTTAACCCGTGTATCACACGAGTATATAGACTAGTCTCACTATAATAATAAAAAAAGACACTTGTCATTTATATAAACACATTAGACACCATTTAACTTACGTGTTATTTATGCATAGAGGCTGTCCACTATCCAATCTGTTATTTCGTTTGATATAATCTCTAGAAATCGAAGCTTTTATATATATATATATATATATATATATATCTTTCTCTCTCTTTCAAAATTTCAAACACAGATCTAAAATATCAACTATCCAAATTCAAATTTCGCATGACCGTTTTCCGTTGTACCTGGCTATCGCAGCAGCAACAGTCGTCTCTAGCTTTCGATCTTCGTGTCTTCTCCCTAGCTCCCTTGAAGCTCAGTCATCACCGTTCTTTCTATGCTAATGGGTAGGTGGTATTTCGTATATATTTGGTTTCTAGAGTTCTAATTTTTTGCTATTAATCTTCATCTTTTGCTCCTCATGAGCATTGGTTAAAGCTAATTACTAACCCTAATTAATTTGGTTTACAGGTCACAACTCCAGTATTTACTACTGTGCCAGCCTCTTAAGGTAGGAGAAACATGACAGCAAATGATACGATAAAATAAGAAACATAGGTGTGATTGTGGGTCCATTTTTCTTCATATATGTTAAAGATAAATCTGGATAGGCCCTAAAAAGAGTTTTTAAGGAAATGTCACACTTATTTTTATGAATTAATTTTAGTTGTTATACTTACTTCTGTGATATAGTTATACTTGATTCTTGGATTAAATAGCATTCCTGTAATGGCAGAGAATGAAAGTCATATATAATTAATTTGTTAATATTCGTGTGTAAAGCAAATAGATGAGAAGCAAGAATGCACAAACTTATTTTGCCAGGTGTGAGTGTTACACATGCCTTTTGGTCAATTTTGTTTGTGCTCACATGATGATGGTCTGTTGAACGTAGTCGGTTGTAGTTGAAAACAACCAAATAGTTAAGCTACAGGAGTTGTTGCCATTTGGCTATCTTTCGGTGGTGTTATTGGTGACGTTAACAAAGTCTCATTGGTACGTTTTCTACTTCATTGTACAAACAAGTAACCAAAGTGCAATATTATTGCTTCTCTATTACATGTGATATATAAATTATGTATATATTTAACTTGATTTATATTCTTCTGCATCATGCATCAACTTCTCAATTACAGGATTTGGTAAGAGTTGGATATTCTAGATGGTTTGTCTACAAATGCCTTCTAGATGGATTATTTAGTTTTTAAGTTATTAAAGTCAACCATTTAGTTGTGGTGTGTTTTTAATATATCAAAGCCACTGAGTTAGTTGAAAATTATAAAACAATAAAATTACCAATGCCAACAATCCTTTTGCCAAGCATGTAGATCAAGATATAGAATCACTTAGAAAGCCTTCATTTTTTGTTTCTATACTCTGCGTAAACAATACAAAAGTGAATTATTTAAAAGCTAATATAATAATCAAATAACCATGGAAAACCAATAATCTGGATTACTTCATTAATTAAGAATATGAATTTGAGAAAAAAACAAAATGAAAGCTTGGAGTTTACTTTGAATTAATTTCAATTATGGTTATCTCATGATGAACAGATCCGTCTTCTAACCAAAATGAGTCAGGTGGTAGGTTGTTATTTTCATACGGTACTCAAATTTTATTGACTTGAGTAAGCACATCTCCACCATTATATCAACTACGATATCGGAATTTTTTAGAAGATGTAGGATAGTACAATTCATGAACTTAAACAAATGATGACACATCATGAGAAACGGGTTAGTAATATTCATTCAAACTTGAACAGGCGATAATGCGTACCTCTCCGGCGTCCTCAAACATCAAATTGCCAGATCAGTGGCTGTGAATAACACAAACCATTAGAACGTAGGTTGTTGCCTCCTGTCAACTACAAGGCAACCTCATACATGCTCCAGCCGATGAAGCCACTGGTTCCATAATAGAGACAATCCCTAAACCTCATTCTCTGCTTCGTCCCACTCCGCTGGTAACTTCGCCGTCGACATTTACCGCTAACAAATTGAGCGTCATTACAGTTTAGGAGAAGAAGTCGATTAGGATTTATGTGTTGAGGGGGGCGACGATTTAGGGAGTGGTAACCAGCGTAGCGCAGAATAAGGGAATCGGAGAGAGAGTGCGGAACCTCCCTCAACTCCTTCTAGAAGGATTTTTATCAGTTTGAACGGTCAGGATCTTAAGTTGAAGAGTTTAAACGATTGAGATGATCTAAAAATACAGTTAATAATAGGAGGAACAATATATTATATAATTCAGAACAAAATTTCATATAAAATTTTAATAAGATATGATAGTTCTTTTTATGTTCATAAGAAGGAAATTTTTCTTCTTCACAAAATCAGAAACATATATAAAACCTCATCCTGTTTGTCAATTTATTTAAATACCTATAAAAACCAAAAAACTCTTCCTGTTATTGACAAAGTGGCTATCAAGGTGTTGGGAAAAACGACAACCTAGCCACTAACGGTAAACAAAAAGTGCGGAATTAATCTTCGTTTGGTTAAACTTTTCCCCCGGCCCGAATGAACCTATAAGAATGCAAACAAATAGGGCATTTAAATGCAATAAGTGTAACAAATCGGGTTTTTCACGTACCACTTATATCCATAACCCGACCTGTATTAGGTTCGGGAAATTTATCACTAAAAAGTATCACGTTTATCGAGAAATTTTATTATTAGTTATATTAGTTTATTATATTTAATTAATATATAATTAACTTTGAAAAATATACATTTTTAGTGTAAAATTAAAGTTTTATTTTTTATTGTTTCCATCTAAATACTTAAGGACTAAAGTGCAATTTTCACACATTTCTTTTATAACCCAAACCCGTAACCCGTAACCCATGACCTGTATACCCAAATCTGTGACCCGTATAGCTTACTTGAGCCACAATTGTCGTCCTAAACTTGGAATTGAATCTTGGTTTTGATCTCTTTTGCCATAAACGGCCTAACCATCATCGTTAATTAGGAAACACGATCAAACATGATACGTATTGATAAATTTATGAACCGTCTTAACCTAGAATCTAATTATATAACCTAAAATGGATTATAATTCAATTCCTCGCGTCTGCACTTCCTTTACAACCCGGCGATCAGAACCCATAAGTTTAATTTTTTTAATTTTGGCCGTAACCCCTTGAATCTAATCCTGTTAGTGCCGCCGCGACGGAGTGGTTGTTCTCCTGGTTTCCATAATTTTTTGAGGTAATTGATTTGTGCATCCTACTTTTCTATCAGCGGGGAGCAAAAGCCCTAACGTTAATTAAACAAATATTAAGCAGATTGAACGATTGATAATCTAGGGTTTACTGATCAAATCTGGGTTTACTTAGTTCTGTATATAAATGTATGTTTACAAACTTTAAACAACTGACACTCTAGCACAGTTGGCTAAGTTGGGTGTCTTAAGACTCTGGCCGGCTGTTCATGCAGGTTCGAGTCCCAGCTGATCTGTTTTTGATATTTTATATTTTTTTATTGTTTTAAACTTGGTTTTGAGTGATTTATACATATTATAATTAATATTTAAAAATCAAATAAACGTTATTATTTAACCCAACATTGTAACGTTAAGTGTTTCGTGTCAACTAGTTCATTTCAAGGTTTCGTGTGTATATAAGTATATATATATATATATATATATATATAGTTATTTACATATATTGTTAACAATAAATCATCATTATTTTATTAAAAATCGACACTAATATTAAGGATTTTTGTAGTTAAAATGTCTTTATCAATTTGCTCATTTATATATATATATATGTGTGTGTACATATATGTATTATTTTTAAAACAAAACCATAATAAACGTATTAAAAGTGTTAAATATATTTCTACCATCGATTTTCGTTAAAAATTCCAATATATATATTTTACGATAATTATATATTTAAACATTTATTATTATAATAGGTTTCAATTCATATTTATTTAAATTAATTATTCGTAAAACCGATTTTAGGACAAACAATGATTTTTATAATTGAATAATAATAATCTTTAGAAAGCAATCGTTCAATCCATAACGTACCAATCATAATTGTAACTCAATCCACATCGAAATCCTAAATTCATTATACGTATTACATCATTTATAATTCGTTCATAATATTATATTATTTAATTAGGATTATTGTCGATAATTCTAGAAGAGCGTGATTTCCACTTTCTTGTCGTAATCATTCCCGTTTGGCTTATTCGATCAGACGAGTTTGATCATTCCCCTTTTTATCTACTGTTTTCAAATGTTTTGGGGACATATGCGTACTTATTTATATATATATGTATGTATATATATATATATATATATATATATATATATATCTCAAACAATCGCAAACATGATCATTGTGTGTTGTACCAATTAAATGCCATTTGCTAATTGCTATTTGTTTAAGTGTGTTTATATTCTATCAAGTCTTGGATTCTCATTAGTATGATCATACGACCATCTTAGTAACCGGAGCCTAATTTGATTGGCGAAGGTAAACCGACAATCTCAGTCATTGTAATCAATGCCCGATTCGTTTGGCAACGATTCATTGGCATACTATCAAGTCTTTGGTTGTGATTTGGTTATATACATGTTTTGTTATGGTTTGATTGATTACTATCATATGGTTGGTTTGCGCATTTATCACTTATCTATCATATATCATATATAATGTTTGTTGTGTCAAAATTGGTGATCATCTCACTCAACATGTGTTGTTGACAAACTCCATTTTCTACGAATATGAAGGTTGTTAGTATTGAAGATTGAAATTGGACATGTAGACAAGACTTTATGATATTATCAAGTTAAACTTTATTTGAACTTATATTCGTGTATTTTAAATTGTTTATTGCATTTGAGTAATGTGTGTATATTTGAATAAAATAATGACAGAATTACAAATTTTGTCCTTTAAAATAAGACGAATTACGGTTCGTGTCCTTTTCTAAGTTTCCTTGCAGGCGGTGTACTTTAAACTTTTTTTTCCTACAAGTTTTGTCCTTTACGCTAACTGGGTTAGAAAAAGTCAGTTAAGTATGACATGTGCCAGACATGTGATGGGCATAATTGTAATTTTGCCCTTTCTCTCTCTTCTTTTATATTAATAACGTTTTTTCTTATTTTCATCTTCTCTCCTCTCCCCCTCTGTTCTTCTTTCTCAGGTGACCTCCGACCACCGCCATACATAACCACCTCCAGCCATTCAAATCCAAACACTGGATAATCCACCATCCCAATTTGCAGATCTTAATTAGATTCATCAATTAACAATCTAGGGTTTCACCAATGGATCCCACCATCCCAATTTGCAGATCTTAATTAGATTCTCCGATTCCCTCTGTCTTCGAGCTGGAAAACCGTTCACGCGTATATTCTCCCTATAAAATCTCAACCTCACCTTTGGCTTTGTTAGTTGTACCATCTGAACCGAAGCGTAAACAACCCCTGTCAACCAAGTTCTTGTGCTTAAGCAACGGGCAACGTTTAAGGTGAGACTCAAGGTTAGATTCCACTACAGAGCTGATCCATGATTCATCAATTAATAATAATAATAATAATAAAAATAGGGAATTAGGTTATGGATAATAATTAATAAGAAGTGAGAGTTACTGTGAGGGATCAATTGAGCATAGAATCCAGATGTCATCGGACCGTTTGGAGTGGTTACCGCAAAACCTAGATTAGATAACAGAGATGATTAAGGGGGTAAAGTTGTGTTAGTTAATGGTTAATTAATAATTACTAATAATTGTTTATGTTTAGATTACTCGGAATTAGCGATAGGAGGAATTGCACAGAATCTCTTCTTCTTCGGCAGCCAGAACTTGCAGCGGCTCGACATTCGCCTGAACCCTAAAACCGTCGCCGGTGGGATTATGCAAGCTGGAGACTAGGCTGTTCGAAAAGATCCATGGGATATGGTAAATGACAATAATTTGACCGGGGGAGTATAGTATCGGTGGGGTTATCGAAGGTAGTCCAGATTGAAACGGTGTCGTTTCGGAGGACGAGGTTGCCGGAATCGGTGAGAGTAGCGGTGGTGGCCGGAATTTATGGTGATGGTGGTGGCTTAGAGAGAAAGAAGAGAGAAAGAAAAGAAAATATATATAATACATTCCCCTATTAAAATTACAATTATGCCCATCACATGTCTGGCACATGTCATACTTAACTGACTTTTTCTAACCCAGTTAGCGTAAAGGACAAAACTTGTAGGAAAAAAAAGTTTAAAGTACACCGCCTGCAAGGAAACTTAGAAAAGGACACGAACCGTAATTCGTCTTATTTTAAAGAACAAAATTTGTAATTCTGTCTAAAATAATTAATTAGATATTGTCACTTATAGTCAATGATAGTATCTTCGAGCTATGAGCAATCGGATCACGCCCCGGCATTTCCGCCTTAGGTTGGGGTGTGACAGATTCGTATCAGAGCCGAAGGTTATAAGATAGGTCGTTAGAACTTGTCCTAGACATACGCATAGGACCCTATACGTGCTTATCTGAACTGCCTTATGTGCTATTTATATTGTTTGCAGCTTGCTTATATTAATTATTTAATTGTATTTATCTTTTGTTTAATGCACACACCCACACAAACTCCGAGGCTATGCCTCACATTCAAAATATTTTTGAAATCTTCTAGTTTAGTAGATTGTCTTTTATTGTGAGAAAATCCTTAAGAATTTCCATGTTTTGTTTTATTTCTTCACCTTGAAGCGTGGGGGAATGACAAATGTCGTGCAACCATAACTTCAAGTGGTACCCGTAATCGGCTAAACGGTTGCGTGGTAAGCATAACCGGCTAAACGGTTATACTTCTAAAGTTGTGTTTTTAGTTATTCTAAGTTTATTTAATCCATTGATTATATTTAGTTGAGTCGGTTAAATGCCATGTAACGCTCATGGTGCGAACAACTCTGTTGATTCGATAATTCATTAATTAGTTGGGCCAGTTAAATGCCATGTACACGCTCATGGACTGGACAACTCGATTGTTTATTACTCGATATTTGAATTGGGCCAACAAATTGCCATGGAACGCTCAAAGGAGGCCAATTCACCAACTTTATGTTGTTTTATCTAGTTGGGCCATTCAAATTTCCATGGAAAGCTCATGGGAGGTCAACTAGTTTGATATGCTTGATTATTTTATTCTTGGAAAGTCTTATAAACATTATTCATTTACTTAATTCCTTCAAACTCATACATATTATTTTAAATTCCGACTCGTCCTCGAGTCTTCACTAGCACTAATTCATATACATACATACACATATACATACGCATCCCCATTATTTCACATCAACATATTCCTACAACTCACCTGTCATCTTACACATTTTCATTGTTGATTCTCGTAGAATGTCTTCTCACGCTCATCATCGTAATCACCATCGTTCGTCGACCCCTCATGATCGCCGTCTGACTGCTAGAATCACTAAGGAGTTCACTACTGCTTTACCCGAGATCGTGGCTCAACTGCAAAATATCAACTCCAATGAATCCGCTACTTCGGCTACACCGAATCATTACCACTACAAAAACTTCACAAGTGCTAAACCCCCTTCTTATCTTGGCGAGGAGAATGCTACTAAGCTCCTCAGTTGGTTTGAACAAATGGAGAACAAGTTTATCCACTGCGAATGTCCAGAAGATAAGCGTACTAGGTTCGCATCGAGCGTCTTTGAAGAACGAGCTCTCATTTGGTGGAACTCTTATAAAGCCCTACATGGCGTTGAAGAAGTTTTGGCTATGTCTTGGGAGGAACTTAAGGATTCAATGAAGAGAGAGTTTTGTCCCGAGCATGAACTGCAAAAGCTCGAGACGCAGTTTTGGGAGCTTAAACAAATTGGTGGTGACAATTCAACTTACTCGAATCGTTTTAAGGAACTTAGCCTGATAGTACCTCACCTTGTAACTCCTTTGGCTCGTGGTATTCGAAAGTACATCCGTGGATTGCCGACGATTTTCCGTGATGCTATGGTTAGTTGAGACCCCCTTTCGATCGAGGAAGCTATTACTCTTGCTGCTTCACTATCTGATGACCATGTTAGAGATGGAACTCTGCCTAGTAAGGATGCTAAACCTACCCTTGACAACTCTAAAGATGATTCCTCAACCGATGCTAAGGCCAAACCCAAACCCACTGGTAACCCTTCTCACCACAAACGTAAATCCAACCATCGCAACTATGCTGTTAACAAAGCCAACTCACAACCCTTCAATCAAAATGCTCCGAACAAGAAACTTTATACTAGACCCTACCCAATATGCTCCACTTACAACTATCATCACCCGCCTCAATCTCCATGTCGCTTGTGCACCAATTGCAACCGTTATGGTCACCTTACTAACTCTTGCCATGCATTGTCCGATACCCAAACTAACCCACCTGCTCAACCCGGTGTTCCTAAAACCCATACTTGCTATAATTGTAGAGATCCTAGTCATCTTCGCAATGCGTGCCCTCGACTTATCCATGCACATCAAGCTCAATCTATGCTTGCCCTTACTACATCCCTACTACTTCTCAAGTCCCGACCCATCAACCATATCCACTGCAAGCTTCTATCACCAACATGGATCAACCTTATCAAACTCCCTACTCACAAACTCAAGTTTACCCAACTCACTTCAACCAAGCCACATTGTTGCAAGCTGTTCAAGTTCAACCTATCCAAGCTATCCCAAATCCACCTACCGCTACTGCTTAAGTCATCATGGATCCAAGTACCTCAAGTGCTCTAAGTCAAGGGAATCAAGTCAATCGTAACTGAAGATCTTTGAAGATTTTGAAGATTTTATTGCTTTCTTTATTTCTATTTTAAGACTATCTTATCTTTCCGTTTATGCATCGTATTAACTTTTTGGTTATTTGTGACGTTTGGTGATTTTCTAGTTGAACTATGTTGCACGTTTCATCTTATGAATGACGTTTCCTTTTATAATTTGTTAAGCTTTTGTACTCTTACCTTATCATCTTATTCATATCTATCAAAATTCATAATAGCGTCTGTTTCAAGCAACCCATTTTCTTTTGATTTTACTTTTAATAATCAAAAGATATACCAAGAATTACATGGTTTTATTAATCAAACTTGAACCTCTATGACCTTTTGAAAATTTAAAATGTTTGTTTCTTTCAAAATAATGGTTTTAAATGTTTTATAACCCACATGATGAAACAAGTTATGCGGACCATCCGACGATAAAAGTAATTATGGTCCAGAACATGGTTATTCAAGTCCTCGCATGGGAACCATAATACGTATAGTTGTGAGTCATGATTTAGAACCTAAGATAGATTGGGTAACTGTACGAATGATGAGATGATAAGGACATGGCGGATATGCCGCTGGTATATCCTATATATAAGTGTCCTTATCGGATTGCCATTTGAAGCGTTGCTTCGATTATTATAAGTTCTATGTTATGATATTTTCTTTAAAAAGATTAATTATTTTCAAGACGATGATGTTGTGGTTTTCCTTAATTTCGGGACGAAATTCCCTAAAGTAGGGGAGACTATAACAAATCGGGTTTTTCACGTACCACTTATATCCATAACCCGACCTGTATTAGGTTCGGGAAATTTATCACTAAAAAGTATCACGTTTATCGAGAAATTTTATTATTAGTTATATTAGTTTATTATATTAATTAATATATAATTAACTTTGAAAAATATACATTTTTAGTGTAAAATTAAAGTTTTATTTTTTATTGTTTCCATCTAAATACTTCAGGGACTAAAGTGCAATTTTCACACATTTCTTTTATAACCCAAACCCGTAACCCGTAACCCATGACCCGTATACCCAAATCTGTGACCCGTATAGCTTACTTGAGCCACAATTGTCGTCCTAAACTTGGAATTGAATCTTGGTTTTGATCTCTTTTGCCATAAACGGCCTAACCATCATCGTTAATTAGGAAACACGATCAAACATGATACGTATTGATAAATTTATGAACCGTCTTAACCTAGAATCTAATTATATAACCTAATATGGATTATAATTCAATTCCTCGCGTCTGCACTTCCTCTACAACTCGGCGGTCAGAACCCTAAGTTTAATTTTGTTAATTTTGGTCGTAACCCCTTGAATCTGATCCTATTAGTGCCGCCGTGACTGAGTGGTTGTTCTCCTGGTTTCCATCATTGTTTGAGGTAATTGATTTGTGCATCCTACTCGTCTATCAGCGGGGAGCAAAAGCCCTAATGTTAATTAAACAAATATTAAGCAGATTGAACGATTGATAATCTAGGGTTTACTTAGTTCTGTATATAAATGTATGTTTACAAACTTTAAACAACTGACACCCTAGCACAGTTGGCTAGGGTGTGTGTGTTAAGACTCTGGCCGGCTGTTCACGCAGGTTCGAGTCCCAGCTGATCCGTTTTTGATATTTTATATTTTTTTATTGTTTTAAACTTGGTTTTGAGTGATTTATACATATTATAATTAATATTTAAAAATCAAATAAACGTTATTATTTAACCCAACATCGTAACGTTAAGTGTTTCGTGTCAACTAGTTCATTTCAAGGTTTCGTGTGTATATAAGTATATATATATATACACATATATTGTTAACAATAAATCATCATTATTTTATTAAAAACCGACACTAATATTAAGGATTTTCGTAGTTAAAATGTCTTTATCAATTTGCTCATTTTCTTATATATATATATACATATATATATACACATACATATATGTATTATTTTTAAAACAAAACCATAATAAACGTATTAAACGTATTAAAAGTGTTAAATATATTTCTACCATCGATTTTCGTTAAAAATTCCAATATATATATTTTACGATAATTATATATTTAAACGTTTATTATTATAATAGGTCTTAATTCATATTTATTTAAATTAATTATTCATAAAACCGATTTTAGCACAAACAATGATTTTTATAATTGAATAATAATAATCTTTAGAAAGCAATCGTTCAATCCATAACGTACCAATCATAATTGTAACTCAATCCAAATCGAAATTCTAAATTCATTATACGTATTACATCATTTATAATTCGTTCATAATATTATATTATTTAATTAGGATTATTGTCGATAATTCTCGAAGAACGTGATTTCCACTTTTTTGTCGTAATCATTCCCGTTTGGCTTATTCGATCAGACGAGTTTGATCATTCCCCTTTTTATCTACTATTTTCAAACGTTTTGGGGACATATGCGTACTTATTCATATTTATATACACATATATATAAATATATATCTCAAACAATCGCAAACATGATCATTGTGTGTTGTATCAATTAAATGGCATTTGCTAATTGCTATTTGTTCAAGTGTGTTTATATTCTATCAAGTCTTGGATTCTTATTAGTATGATCATACTACCGTCTTAGTAACTGGAGCCCGATTCGCTTGGCGAAGGTAAACCGACAATCTCAGTCATTGTAATCAATGCCCGATTCACTTGGCAACGATTTATTGGCACACTATCAAGTCTTTGGTTGTGATTTGGTTATATACATGTTTTGTTATGGTTTGATTGATTACTATCACATGGTTGGTTTGCGTATTTATCACTTATTATTTATCACTTATCTATCATATATCATATATAATATTTGTTGTGTCAATATTGGTGATCATCTCACTTAACATGTGTTGTTGACAAACTCCATTTTCTACACATATGCAGGTGCTAGTATTGAAGATTGAAGTTGGACATGTAGACAAGACTTTAGGATATTATCAAGTTAAATTTTATTTGAACTTATATTTGTGTATTTTAAATTGTTTATTGCATTTGAGTAATGTGTGTATATTTGAATAAAATAATTAATTAGATATTGTCTCTTATAGTCAATGATAGTATCTTCGAGCTGTGAGCAATCGGATCACGCCCCGACATTTCCGCCTTAGGTTGGGGTATGACAATAAGGGCCACAAGAATGTTAGCGTCGAAAACCTCTCAAAACCGAGAGAGTAAAAACCACGGGACTACTAGAGCCGCTTCAAATCCACTATTACCGATAATAGCAAACAAAGTCCTCTTTAGATAAAACTAGAGGCATACACAAATTATCATATACTTGATGCAAACAATTTTCAAGTATATGGAATCAAACTACAAAAAAAAACGAGTAAAAGTATCACCACTCAAAAACTTCTCTTATTTTCACAAAACACCAAAATAATGAAGCACCAAAAATCTTTACTTCGTCTGTCTATTTTGTCGAAATAGAGGAATTCACCAAAAGTGTTTCTTTTCTTTTTGTGTGCGTCTCCTATTTAATTTGTTTCTTGGAAAAAAAAAATATGAAACCCACAATACATCACCATGTAATCACGAGGCCCAAATTAAACCAACAACTCTGGTCTTGTGACTTGTGTACATACTAACGCATCCCTACATTGGTGTACACAGTCATGCAATATTTGTTTACATTCTCTAGGATAGCACACATCCTGTTTAATTTGACATCTTCCTTCTTCAACTGCAATTTTAAAAAACTTGAGAGTCAAATATACACTTTGAAACCTTGAGTCAGAACCCATTTTGCTTTCCAGGATTAAAATGTTACAAGAGAACAGCATTGCCATTAAGTTATTATATCAATATATTGTAACAAAACAGTCAATTTGAAGCCAATTTTAGTTTATTTGACCTCAAGATTCAAATTGCACTTCCTACGATTTTAAAGTTTTAAGTCCCTGGTTTCAATTGAATTCCTACATATCAATCATGTGACCATACACAATTCAATAAATTGTAACGAAATTGACATGCAATTACGGAAATTTGACTAAATATTACAAAGCCAAAACATATGAATTCAGAAAACGGGGAGATTGCAAGTTTCAAAACTCAACTCGCGGCACAAAGCACCATAAAATAAAAGGTAACAATCCCAATTTAGAAAACTGAAATCTGTAGGAATTGGGTCACCAAAATAGTAAAAATATAATAAAATAAAATAAGTATAACGATACTCTCGTTATACAATAGAAATATCATGGTACAATACCGTGTACAAAACCAACAAGAAATAAATGTAAAGTGCAATTTTTGTTAATATAAAGATTCATACGATTTCTTTGGTGAGAACTTTAACAGAAACTTCTTGATTCGAGTCTTCCACCCGTTTGGAATCTTCACATTCGTCTTAGTTTTTCTTGGTGTGGTTAACTTCATTGACTGCAACAAAAGATGAACAAAACAATATATATATATATATATATATATATATATAAAGTGTGGTTGAGGCACGTATTCTATACATTTCCCTTAAAAAAGATTTCGGGCCTCTACTAAAGAGCTCGTCTGTTTTCCAGTGTACAACAGTCGAAGCAGTATGTACTGTCGGGGAAGGCCACGCGCCCGATGCTACACCAGATACTTTAGTGTGTTAGAACTTGAAAAGATGAAGATGAAATTTAGAGAGTACACTTTTCCAATATTTCTTGAAAAAGAAATATACTAAGATTTCTTTTTGTTGATCATCCTTTTATTTAAAACTTCTCTTCTTTTTCTTATCTCTTAACCAAGGCACAAAGCCTCAATTTATATATATATATGAACACTAGAACTCATAAAGAGTCTAACAATAAATCTCACTTATGTACAATAATTGTAACTTAATTCTCATTATGGACACAATTAAATATAGTTTCACAAGATGTACATGAAGAGTCTTGCATTGATCTCACATTCAATACAATATTTTCCAACAATACCCCACATGAATGGAGATCGATCAAACACACATAAAATATCTAATGGAACGTTGACAATCAAGTATTGCAGGATAGGTAGTTGTTAGCTTTGAACCTTCCTTTGTGAAGCATACTTAGTCTCCTAGCGGTTAGTAAACGTGATGTCCTTGAACAAACCCCCATTTGTGAGGACGACAATAAACTTCACACAATACTCTCTCTAGCCGGGCACATCCCCTCACTGTCGTGTCCATTATGGTCCTGGAACACTAGCTTGGTTCTGTGAAAGCTCTAGGAATTGCGCACCCCACAATTTCGTTCGAAGCGACCCCACTTCTCTTTCACATAGGTGATTATCCACAAATCATTAAAAGCATTAAGGCTATAATGATTACACAATCATTAACCATATATTATGCTTAGCCTCACAACATGTCACTTTTGTTATAGGAATGGACTATGAAGTAATTAGACTCCCTTTATAATTTAGGAGGATATTTGTATTAGCTTATATGTCAACTTATACATAAGCTATGCCCCCACAGTGACCTTAGTTCATGCAGTTAGGTTGTCCTATTGAACCTAGATCTTGGGATCTCCAATTCATAGGTTAGGTTTTCCTTTGCACTCGCTTTCTAATGGGCTTTAGTCTCATTCCACAACTCCATCTTCATCAACCCTCGGGTTGTTGGATCCAAAACCATTATCTATGACTTCGTCAAGTCAATATTAGATAATTTCAATTAAGATGAGTTGTTATGATGTGTTCTTAACTTGTAAGTTAATATTGCCTATTGTCAACTTTCTAAGACTATAACCATAGTGGCCACTTGAATCTGGTTATAATATTTGTCTTTGTAAGATACACTTATCATTAAGGCAAACACATCTCCATTATGCACTACGACCTTTTTGTCCTCCACTTAGTCGTGTGCTTGCAATGTTAGATTGAATTATAATAATCCTTATTGCTAAACCTTCCAAGTTCAAATGCAAGACACCTCCACATTTAAGTGCTATTGGATAACATCATCCAACTTTTGGATGGGGTAAAGAAAGGTTCTTCCTTTCTACACAAGTGTGAGAAATCATCTCAATTACCATCTACCCCAAAAGGGTTGTTTCTTAAATGGCTTCCCCCACATTTCTTGCCTTTTGACATAGTTTGCTTAACTTTACTTATGACCTTAAATCGGCACCATGATTTGAACAAGACCATGTCTTTGTATCAGTGAGTTCATCAACGCTTACTAACTAATAAAGTAACACATGCCTTAGTGTTAGCTTCCACCACTTGATAAAGTTTAAGCAAAATTTGTCATAAGGTTGTTAACAAACCATCACAAATCTAGAAGGATTATAAATCACCATCTAGAACATACCTAAAAAGTTAAGGTCTTCTGACGATCCACATAAGTTATATCATTTCCTTAGATTGAATGAAAATCCTCTTTAAATTTTTATATACATAAATTCATTCTTTTGTTGTGAATGTTTCACATTAATTAGTCTTCGCAAAGCACCATAATTAACAAGTACTAGTCTAGCATGCTTTAGACTACAATACTTTAGCATGTGAACAGAAGATGCATCATTCTGATTCTTCACAGCCATTACAATATCACTTTGAAACACTCCACCCATTGTTTAGACAAAATTATGAGACTTATTCACAATTCCCAAACCTTAATATTCAGCAAAGTCTCACAAGTTTTGTATATAGAACATACATAACTTTTCCATTCATTTAAGGAACATAACTCTTTTGCCTTTGATCTTCAAGGCTTCACCATTGACTTATATGGACTTTGAACATAAGTCTTAATCCAAATCATTTTGTGAATACATTCATCAAGATTAATGACACTCGTCTATAATCACTATTATGTTGAGATAAAGTCCACTGGATCAACACTCAAACTCTTGGAATTCACATTTACATAGAAAGATTTATACATTTCATTGTTGTTTCTTGAAACTATTTATTGAGATACTCTCCCAAAATGAAAGATAAAACTTCCACATAGTTCAAACAAAGTGAATGGTGGTAGAAACATCTATATGTCCATCGCTATTGTAAACATATTATAATAAATCACTTGAGATTACTTAATATCAATTACAATAAGAGCATAATAAATCTCTTACGATTCAACTCGGTGAATTTTCAATGATGAATATCCAAGGATTTAAATATGTCATCAACATATATTAATTCATATGTTACAATTCACACTTATTTAATCTCCAAGGAGTTAAATACGCCATTAACCTATATTAATTCGCATTTATTGATTTCCAAGTAGATAAATATCACATTCTTGTGTATTTCATCTTAATACACTCACCTCATTATTCCATGACCCTCTCATGATGTGGTTATACATTTGATGTCTCATCTTAGACTTTAGTCAATACAACAACTCATAAGTTGTTTCTTATGCAAAATTCTTTTTGCACTATCTATTTTAAATTATTCCTCTTTGTTTTTAAGCATAAATATTTCATATTAAATAAATTTGTACGTTACAATAAATATTGTTGTATTTGTTTGTAAAATTGCATGTGTTATCTGAAGATATTGAACACAAAATAATAATACAACCGAAATACAACATAAAGTGTAAAGCACTTTAATAATAATTTAAATGGATAAGCAAACGACATCTAGACATCAAATCTTAAAGTGTTATTATCTTCAACATTTTCATCATCTGATAGGAATCGTCTCAATGATATCATTTTAGGTTATGTATTGAGATACTCTCTCAAATAAAACTCCATACACACATATCCTCATTCTAATATTGAAACTATACTCTTGAACGAATATACTCAAAACAACCTCAAGTTGTTACAATTACTACATTAAAGTCACGAAAGTTAAGCAGTCAATTTTGTCCACACAACACGAAGTTGTTTTCACTACAGAGTATCCTTGAGAATGTTATCTTGGTTTAACACGAACTACTTTTAGCATGGGTAGCAAACCATTTTGAATTATCTAAAATATACAAAACTTTGTTAAAAATAGATCATTCTAAAACATTTCTTTAGTTTTGCAATATATTATATCAATAGGGGTTTATAACATCAAAAATCAAAACCTAAAATATCAAATGGTTTCATAAGTTTTAGATTTAATACCCATGTACTAAAACAGTTTCTACCACGTAAGTAAAAATAAAAACATATTATAGCGCGCAAGTTATAACTTGAGCGTTTACATAAAATGTTTTCCAAGGACAGAGTCTATGAAAGAAACCATTTCTAATTGTTTCTAACGCACATGCTAGATAATTAAATGTTTACATAAAACATTTATGGTTATTGTGGTTTATAAAATAAAAATCTTCTAACAAATATGTTAGAACTTAAACGATTCTAACGCGCACGTTAGAGGAAAAACTATACATACATGAAACATTACGCGTTGAGACAAAACCTTTTAAATTGTTGGTTTTTCTAATGTATAGCCCAAAAGTAGCTCCATTAACATCGAGTTAATGCTTGATTATTGCCAACTTAATGGGAAGAATATGAGCAGACACACGTGAAAGCTTTTGTGCACTATTTCACCAAAATACACATGCGGGTCTCACTATACTTTTTTCTAACACACACGTTAGAAATTGTCGTTTATACAAAACGTTTCAAACACATATGTTAATATATATAATAAAACGTATCTAACACACATGTTAGATATTTAAACATATGTTGTATACCAATACACCCGGTCTAACCCACAAGTTAGAAAAATAACCAATTATAAAATTGGTTTTAAATTTTAATGCACCGTTTCTAACACGATTTTTAGAAAACAGTCTATTACAAAAATCATTTTAACATGAACGGTTTACTAAGAACCATTTCTAACAATGTTGTTAGAATATTAACGATTACAAAAATCATTTCTAAACCAAGCGATCGAATCAAACATTTCGTTATGTGACACGGTAATTTTTTTTAAATATAAGATTGTACTCCAATCTTATAAAATATCCAAAACGATGTTGTACTACGCATGATATTATTTCTCAACATTATTTCTAAAAGTTTCATGAAACAAAAAGTTTTTTTTTTCATAAACCTTTTATATTATAAATAAGGTTTTAAGATTGTAGCAACAATCTCACGAAATCTGTTTTAAGATTGTAGAAAATGGGTCACCAAAATAGTAAAAATATAATAAAATAAAATAAGTATAACGATACTCTCGTTATACAATAGAAATATCATGGTACAATACCGTATACAAAACCAACAAGAAATAATTGTAAAGTGCAATTTTTGTTAATATAAAGATTCATGTCGATTTCTTTGGTGAGAACTTTAACAGAAACTTCTTGATTCGAGTCTTCCACCCGTTGGGTATCTTCACATTCGTCTTAGTTTTCCTTGGTGTGGTTAACTTCATTGACTGCAACAAAAGATGAACACAACAATATATATATATATATATATATATATATATATTAAGTGTGATTGAAGCACGTATTCTATATGTTTCCCTTAAAACAGACTTTGGGCCTCTAATAAAGAGCTCGTCTGTCTCCCAGGGTACAACAGCCGAAGCAGTATGTACTGCTGGGGAAGGCTACGCGCCCGATGCTACACCATATAGTTTAGTGTGTTAGAACTTGAAAAGATGAAGATTAAGTTTAGAGAGTACTCTTTTCCAATATTTCTTGAAAAAGAAATGTACTAAGATTTCTTTTTGTTGATCATCCTTTTATTTAAAACTTATCTTCTTTTTCTTATCTCTTAACCAAGGCACAAAGTCTCAATTTATATATATGAACATTAGAACTCATGAAGAGTCTAACAATAAATCCCACTTATGTACATTAATTGTAACTTAAATCTCATTATGAACATAATTAAGAATAGTTTAACAAGATGTACATGAAAAGTCTTCCATTGATCTCACATTCAATACAATATTTTCCAACAAAATCCAACATATATACCTTAATATAACTTTCCAAATCGATCTTAAACATTAGCTGGATTCACAGTAAGCCTTGTTGTGGATCGGACCGATCAATCTGTAAATCAGATGTACAGAATAAAAGAAGTTAATATTATTTAAAAATAATTTATTTGAAAAATATATATAGATTCTCCAAACAAATAATATATCAAAGCCCTCATCTTTCAAAAAGGATGCACATACTGGATTCATATTTTAGTGATTATGGTAGTCTAGTTACTTTTCGCCCTAGCTAAATGACCAAAATACCCTTCACCTTTAAGTTTCAATAATAAGATCATTGTTGAAATAATGCAACTTTTGTTGACACACTTACTGTTATCATTTTTAGACATAAAGAGGTCTGGATTGACTCAAAACAGTTCCCATTTGAACCTCACTAGTAACCATGTTGATTAGTCAAAGTGTGATAAAGTGCTATATATTTGAGATTGCATACCACAACATTTAAAGCTACATGAAAATACTGCATCTTTTCTAGGCATTGTTCACTCGAACTGTGAGACGCTTGCAAAATATTAATAATAATTTACTAAAATTACTGATTTCAACATATTAACAAATCCATATTGTTACCATTAAATCAATATAAGGTATTAAACAACAAATCCAACTCCTAGTTCGGTATTTATTTTAGATATTCAAGTGTGTGTATATTAATTACGAAACGAAGATTTCATGTTGAACTTGGGAAGATATATGAACCTGTGTTGAGATAAAGTGTAAACTTTGTTGTTTGGATGAACGGAAAAGTAAGATTTCAATTTATGCATATCGAAAGAGTCAAAATGTTATTTAATAAACAAGTACCTCAGTTGAAAGGTTGTAGTATGTAGATGTAGATATAGGGGATATGAGAGATGAGGGGCCAGTAGTGGGAGCCTCTTGTTGGGTTATAGAGGCTCGATTGTTGTTGGGTTTGTTCATTTAGAAGACTAAATCGATGGTAGTTAATTAAAGAGGCGGGTGGCCCGGTTTTAATTTATAGACCCGTTATTGTTTTCTTGGGTAACAAGTTGTTTACCCTAATCTTGTTATTATAAATATATATCTTGTACTTGTAATTCCTTATCACGAGTGAGGCAGAGGCAATAATAAAGTATCCTGGTTACAGCCCGTGGACGTAGGTCAGCCGACCGAACAACGTAAATCTCGTGTGTTCATCTTCGGTTATTATTTTCTCTTGCAGTTTTATAGTGTTTGTGTGTGTGTTGCAATACCCGAATCCCTAACAAGTGGTATCAAGAGCCGAGGTTACGGTTATACACGGACGAAACACAATCGCGGGAGAAAAATAGTTGGTTGGTCTAGGGTTTAAGGCCGGCAGATCCTAGCCGCCTATCACCAGTTAGTCGAAGGTTTGAAGGTCGCCTCGTTAGTTACATCGAATAGAGGATAAGAATTATATAGTAGTTTGCCATATTTTGTTTTTAGTAATTCTTTATTTGTGAGATCTGACAATTCCGCAGCCAAAATATATTTGCTTTTGTTTCTTGTTCACATATTATGACTTGAATTAAAAACTAATATTTGTTTCATCAATTCCTAAAGCCACTAGCAAAAGAAAATTAATATTACCAATTGGTTTTCTTTTGAAGACAAACCAGAAGCAGCACATGATATAACATTGTCGATCAGAAAGAAAGCAAAGTGACAAGTTTGTGTTTCTAGTTGTTTCAGTTTTCTGATTAGGTTTGGCGTTGGTTCGTGAGTGTGCAACGGGTTTAGGTCATCGGGTTTTTTTGCGGTTGTCGGGCAGTTTAGCCGGGTGGTTTTGTTGTGGTTTTCGGGGTTATTTTGTTTGTCCGGGATTATGTTTTTTGACTGAGTTACCTAGATCCAAAGTCAGAAATTCTCAGTTTGAGATAATGGCTGAGAGCAGGAAACTTCAGATTGAGAAGTTTGATGGTAGAGACTTTGGTTGGTGGAAAATGCAAAGGGAGGATTTGCTGGTTCAGAAGGATTTGGACATGGTATTAGGTGAAAGACCAGAGAAGATACAACCAGACGAGTGAGAAACTTTGGATAAGAAAGCCAAGGCAGTTATTAGATTGTAGTTATCGAAGGATGTTGCGTTCAACATCTTGAAGGAAACCATGGCGTGTGGGATAATGAATGCATAGTCTAATATGTACGAGAAGCCTTCGGTAGCTAATAAGGTTTTCCTGATTCCTGAATTGGTGAACACGAAGATGAAAGAAAGAAGTTCAGTTACAGTACACATCAACAACTTTTACTCAATTTTGTCAAGACTTCAGTTAGTGTAAAATTCGAGGATGAGGTTTAGGCTCTATTACTGTTATCATCCTTGCCTGATAGCTGGTCAGGAACTGTTACAACGATTACTAGTTCTACCAGTGAGTTCACTTTTGATGGGATTCAGGATCTTATTCTAAGAGAAGACGTCAGACGAAGAAATTTAGGTGAATCATCGGGTGATTTAATGCATGTCGGCAGAGGAAGGAAAAATAACAGAGGTAGTGGAAGCCGGAACAGGAAAAGGAGTCAATCTAGGACTCGGAAGGATGTGGTATGTGTAACATTCGTTACTTTTCAAAACCCGAAAACCCTACCCAACTTAAATTTTCGGTTTTGTTTACATATAAATAAATAAATAAATAAATACACACACACACACATTATAATATTATTAATTAATTCCGTTGTATGCATTTACTCGTTATTACCATGCGTATTTGGATTTGTTAAACCAACCCGTTTGGTCGTTTCAATATAGTTTGATCATGCGTTCATCATTAATAATCACAATGATTTACGATCATCGTTAGTACAATTGCAATTGTTTTCGATCAATAAACGATATTCCGGGATTTAAAGTTTTCGGTTTAAACAATTTCCAAGTTTTATAATTCTTTTACATTTTCATACATTCCAAAGTATAAGGTTCAAATGGTAACTTATATTTATATTTGTGTTTCAATATAATCTGAAAGTCTAGGGACTAAATACGTAAATTCAATAATAATGATAATAATAATAATAATAATAATAATAATAATAATAATAATAATAATAATAATAATAATAATAATAATAATAATAAAACTCAATCAGCAGGTCTTCCCCCACCCTCCCCGTCCGTTTTTCCGGCTCCCCGTTTCCGGCGACGAAGTGAACTCCGGCAGCCCCTTTAATCTCGTTAAAACGCATATTAAACATCAATTAACATCTCATAATATGATTAAACGAAACCTTCGGCCCATTATAATCATTCCTAACGCATATTGACCACTCAATAAAGAGTCTTAATCCCGTAATAATTGTAACAACCGCCCGATAATTTGCCGCATTCTAATTAATACAATTAACACCTAAATGACCCAATTACCAGTATAAATACATCAATCCCGTAAGCTTAAACCCGCACTCAAACTCAATTAACATCATACTACACCTAGAAGCCGTAATTAAGATTATTCCGGCCGTCCATCGTTTCCGTTCATTCCGTCACAATTCCGGGTAATTATTATATGCTTTTGATTAGTTTTTAGCCGTGAATTAAAACTCCCAACTTAATTTTGACAAACATGATATGGAGGTAACAGATTGCAAGTTAGGGTTTTGATGAAGAAGATGAGTTGGTGTTTATATATGTATATATATATTTTTTTCATTCTTTAACCAAATATGTAACTAGTACAGATGGTTTATTCTCGTGGGTGTGGGATGAGAGACCCGGGTTCGAACCGGGTTTGCCTCATTCCTTTTTGGGTTTTATTCCTTTAATCACTATTTCATTATTAATAAATCATTTTATTTATCATAATAAATTCAATAAATATTTTTTATTGTTAAAATAATAATAAATTCAATAAAAGTATGTTAAATTAAATAAAAATAGATGTTTATCACTCTTCATCTAAAACCAACTTTCGTTCTCGTATCCTGACAACCGTTAATATCATGATATTTTATTATTAACCTTTTTGTTAACTTTATAACCCGCTAAAATAATTATTTTCGGGATAAATCTGATATCGTTAAAACCGGTGCTTCGTAAATATAATAAAATTCTCTTATTAATAATAAATTATTAATTGAAATAATATTTAATTGATATAGTTGATTAACTTTAATAATTAGTTTTCGTTAGCTTGTAATTCATTAAACCATCAAAATTAAGTTATATTTCCGTTAATTCTATAAGTTTTAATTCGTAAACATTAATCCGTTAGCTTAAATCCGTTAAATATAAATCATTTATATCTCGGTAACTTTAATTCATTATCATAGTTAGAATTGCTCGAGATAAAGTTCCTATTTAAAATACGTGCATTATAATATCGTAGCTCTCATATTAGTTATAATATTAAAATAATAAATCGTTAAAATTACCGTTAGTTTAATATTAAAATCATGATTCCATTAAAACACCGCTAAGACTTAAAAACAATATAAACATCCCAAACGCTTTAAAATGATAAAATATAGCGCCCCATCTTTAAAACCAATAAATAACTTAATTAATCCCGTTAGTTAGTCTTTAATTGTTCGTATTTATTTTTATAGTTCGAGAAGTTCAATCATTTCGGTTCCTTTGACACATTTCGGTTTTATCTTTGTTTTCGCTTCGATTACAAAGGTGAGTTTTCATAACCCCTTTTTACTTTTACACGTTTTGGGGTGTAGCACGTCCAAACTTGGTTTTCTTGTGTCAAACTAAAATTCACAGGCGTGTCTTGTATGTATTTTTTTTGTATCATATTGCTTGTAAACTATGTGATTATGTGCTAATTGTTTACTATTTTTGTTGGTGGATACACATACTCATAGCGGGAGGGTCCGACGGGACGTACCTGCGCCGTCTATTTGTTAATGGCGGTATCATACACATACTCATAGCGGGAGGGTCCGACGGGGCGTACCTGCGCCGTCCATTTTTTTAAATTGCAGTATCATTATTCTATACTCCAAGTAGTTTGGAGAACGGGGGTTCTTTAGTAGATTTGACTTTTGTCAAACGAACGGAAATATCATACATTTACTTTTCTTTGCTTTATGATTTAGGCAATACATCTTAACTTGTGAATTTTACACTTTTCCTATTATATATATATATATATATATATATATATATATATATATATATATATATATATATATATATATATATATATGCAAAAAGTATATGAATTTTCACCAACATTATTGTTAACAAAATATACTATTTTCAACGTGCTGCAGGTTTAGGTTTAAGGATCGAAGAATAGAATAGTTGGACCATTAGGTTACAAGAGACGAAAATTCAAAGTTTATTGTATTAATATTTGATTGTGTATTTGCGATGTATTGAAATGAATTAAATATAACTATTGTCGCTTAAATAGCGTTAAGAGCTTATGAGTGATCTGTACGTCACACCCGGGCGTATTCCGCTTTAGTCGGGGTGTTACAGATTGGTATCAGAGCCGTAACTATAAGATAGGTTGTTATACGTATCGGCCTAGTGTAGTTATAGTTTATTTTAGGGTCCAAACTGCATGTATACTCTATGTGCTATTTGCACGCACTATATCATATTTATGATATTTCATGACGTCGCCTACACACATACTCACACGCAAACTCCAAGTCTTTGGCCTAAAACTAAGATATTCAAAAACTTACAAATCGAATTTTTTACTTGAGTTTTTCCGATATTCTTCCTCATAAATCGCATCTTCATACTTTCAAACGTGATCATATCCCCTTTGTGATGAGGATATGGTTGCACTCTTAGGATGTCACACAACTCATGGTGGTTCATGCGACGTATGACTCCGACCCTCAATGTTTTACAATGCGTTTTAATCAAAAGTCTGTTAAGTCGTGGTGATACACGAATACCCAGCTTTTTGTTCAAATTATTTTTCAAAATTATGATTTTTGTGTTGGATCATAAGAGTCCATGGTAATTCATGAAAACTCTAAGTCCCTCACAACACTTATTATATTTACGGTTTTAAACAAACTTTAATAAAGATTTATTTTCTTTATATATATCTGCACTATTCTGAGTCTCACGATTTCCGTTACCCTTGTTCGTAGAATGGCTTCCCGTAACCTTAAGCGTCGATCATCTGGAACCTCTAGCCGCAAGATAACTTCCCAGATCACTAAGCACCTGACAGCGGTCCTCCCAAATATCATGAATCAGATGCACCAGAACATCATGGCTAACGTTAACCCTCCTCCTCCCCCGCCTTCGACTCCCGTTGTGACCTATAAGAACTTTACCGATGCTAAACCTACCGAATTTAACGGAACTCAAGGTGCCACTGCTCTGCTTTAGTGGTACGAAAAGATGGAGAGCGTGTTTTTCCAAATTGAGTGTCCTGATGATAAGCGAACCCGATTCGCTACAGGTGTTTTTGAGGAATGTGCTCTTATATGGTGGGTCAAGGAAAAGTCAACCCGCGGTGCTGAAGCTGCCATGGCCTTGTCGTAGAACGAACTGAAAGACCTGATGACTCGACAGTTTTGTCCTCCAAACGAACTCATGAACTTAGAGGGCGAATTCTGGAACCTTAAACAGGAAGGTGGTGAGCACACTTCTTACACCACCCGTTTCAATGAACTTAGCGTGTTGGTGCCACACCTTGTTACCCCTACTTCACGTGCCATCGACAAGTACATCATAGGACTACCAAGAGAAATCCAAGACAGTGTCTTCAGTAGCTCTCCTAAAGAACTCCGTGACGCAATTAACTTTGCTGCAACCCTCACTGATAATCATGTCAAAGCCGGGACTTTGAAAATGAAAGGTTCGAAGAAAAACACATAGAAATCACCATTCGAACCAAAAGAAACTAAGCCTGAGTCATCCAAACCCGCCTACACCAACCACAACAATAAACGCAAAAACTATGCCATAACCAACACAAACTCAACCCAAACTCAACCTAACAAAAAGCCTTACACGAGAACACACCCTTTGTGTAACACGTGTTAATTCCACCATCCCATTGCCGCTCAATGCCGAAGATGTTCCAACTGTGATCGTTTTGGTCACCACACCAACACATGTCGAGCACCAATGCATATCAACACCACCCTTCATCCCACAACCCGTTATACAACCACTCCTACAATCATATGCCCAACCACCTGCCTCCACTCTCCAAACCCTACGAGCCTGCTATCATTGTGGTCCCAAATCATCTACGCAACGCATGCCCAAAACTCGTTTATCAAATCCAAACCTACCCAAACCAAACCAATCAACTACAACTATATCAAGCCCAAACCTTCCAACCACAAGCCCAAGTCAATCAAGCACAAGCCGATCAAGCCCAACCAATGCAAGCCCAACCCATCCAAGCTATTCAAACACAATTAAACAAAACCGATCAAACCCAAGTAGGTCAAACCAGCCAAGGTACACAAGGATGCGAATACATCAACGCCAATGATTTTCAGCTAACAAATCATGGCACCGGCCCACATTAGGTCTTTTACCCAAAGACACACCTATCCTTGAAAGGACGAGCCCTGCGGACAACTTTCTTTTTCTTTCTTTTCGCATATACTATTTTTGTCTTTGTTCTTTTCTTTTGAATAATGTCGTTATGTACTCTAAATTTTCAATGATAATGATGAATTTATGTTTGCATTTGGTTGATCTGATTTACTATTCTCACAAAGCACGACACGCATTCCATACGTTATCTATAGAATAAGACTTAGTTAACTCTTGAATTGATTCAATCTAACGGTCTATGACCGGTTAAACCCCAAACATAAGCTTTAGTGGAAACCGGGACTATGTGTATGGTTATGTTCATGGTTATCTAATAGAAACCGTAATCACACTTTTGGCTGCCTATGACCGGTTTACTTTCAAGCCGGGGCTATGTATTTAGCTAAAGACATAGCTATCTAATAGGAGTCTCACGTACTTGTTTAATTTCAATGATTTGATATTATATTTGTGATTTACCAATATCTCAATGCAGACGTCTCAAACATAACCCCCCCCCCCCCGTGGCGGTTATACTTCCCCAAGATTAATAATGCTAACATCTTTGCATCATTGTTTTACTTCTCCTAAATTCTTTCATAGTTTCTTGTGGTTAATCATATGTTTTGATGAATTTTATTCTTTCATGACCCCAATGTTTCATATATTTAACTTATGATGAATATTTTTTTACCATAGTATTCTTAATATCAAGGGTTTCTTTTGACTTTAATACTCTGTTGATTTATTTCACCTTTCAACCTTCTGTTCAGATATTCTTTAATTCTAGCATTTCGTTATTTATTCAATTATTTCATTGGTTATTGTTACCCTTGCGTTACCTTATTTATCTTGATATTTGACCTCAAGGGTTCGCTTCATATATTCTTTTGTTATTTATGATCCTTATAGTTTATTATTTTTGATTTAAAAGCTTTCACATAAGAATTTATTTTATCTTAACCCACACAATGGGATGGATTATGTGGACCATCCGACGATAAAGGTAATTATGGGTCGACACATAATTATCCAAGTCCTCGCATGGAAGACATAATAAGTACGTTGTATGCAATAACTCGACACCTAGAATGATTTTGAAAGACGGGACAAATGCAATATGATAAGGACATGGTGGGTACGCCGCTGGTACAACCTATACATAAGTGCCCTTGCCATATTCCTATTTGTGGCGTCTTTTGGGTCATTCAAAGATCAACGTTATTGTTTTTATTTAATTATGTATATAAAATATTGTTAAAATTTTTTTAAAAGTCCTTGTATTAGTGGTTTTCTTTAAAATTTTGTTCTTATTTTAATTTCGGGAGGAAATTTCTAAAAGTTGTGAATCCTGTAACATTAATTACTTTTCAAAACCCGAAAACCCGACCCAATTTAAATTTTCGGTTTTGTTTATATATATATAGACAAATAAATAAATATACACATACACACACATTATAATATTATTAATTAATTAATTCCGTTGTATGCATTTACTCGTTATTACCATGCGTATTTGGATTCGTTAAACCAACCCGTTTGGTCGTTTCAATATAGTTTGATCACGCGTTCATCATTAATATTATATTCGCAATGATTTACGATCATCGTTAGTTCAATTACTATTGTTTTCGATCAACAAACGATATTCTGGGATTTAAAGTTTTTTGTTTAAACAATTTCCAAGTTTTATAATTCTTTTACATTTTCATACATTCCAAAGTATAAGGTTTAAATGGTAAATTATATTTATATTTATGTTTCAATATAATCTGAAAGTCTAGGGACTAAATATGTAAATTCAATTATAATAATAATAATAATAATAATAATAATAATAATAATAATAATAATAATAATAATAATAATAATAATAATAATATAACTCAATTAGCAGGTCTTCCCCCACCCTCCCCGTCCGTTTTTCCGGCTCCCCGTTTCCGGTGACGATGTGAACTCCGGCAGCCCCTTTAATCTCGTTAAAACGCATATTAAACATCAATTAACATCTCATAATATGATTAGACGAAACCTTCGGCCCATTATAATCATTCCTAACGCATATTGACCACTCAATAAAGAGTCTTAATCCCGTAATAATTGTAACAACCGCCAGATAATTTGCTGCATTCTAATTAATACAATTAACACCTAAATGACCCAATTACCAGTATAAATACATCAATCCCGTAAGCTTAAACCCGCACTCAAACTCAATTAACGTCATACTACACCTAGAAGCCGTAATTAAGATTATTCCGGCCGTCCATCGTTTCCGTTCATTCCGTCACAATTCCGGGTAATTATTATATGCTTTTGATTAGTTTTTAGCCGTGAATTAAAACTCCCAACTTAATTTTGACAAACATGATATGGAGGTAACAGATTGGAAGTTGTATATATATATTTTTTTCATTCTTTAACCAAATATGTAACTAGTACAGATGGTTTATTCTCGTGGGTGTGGGATGAGAGACCCGGGTTCGAACCGGGTCTGCCTCATTCCTTTTTGGGTTTTATTCCTTTAATCACTATTTCATTATTAATAAATCATTTTATTTATCATAATAAATTCAATAAATATTTTTTATAGTTAAAATAATAATAAATTCAATAAAAGTATTTTAAATTAAATAAAAATAGATGTTTATCACTCTTCATCTAAAACCAACTTTTGTTCTTGTTTCCTGACAACCGTTAATATCATTATATTTTATTATTAACCTTTTTGTTAACTTTATAACCCGCTAAAATAATTATTTTCGGGATAAATCTGATATCGTTAAAACGGTGCTTCGTAAATATAATAAAATTCTCTTATTAATAATAAATTATTAATTGAAATAATATTTAATTGATATAGTTGATTAACTTTAATAATTAGTTTTCGTTAGCTTGTAATTCATTAAACCATCAAAATTAAGTTATATTTCCGTTAATTCTATAAGTTTTAATTCGTAAACATTAATCCGTTAGCTTAAATCCGTTAAATATAAATCATTTATATCTCGGTAACTTTAATTCATTATCATAGTTAGAATTGCTCGAGATAAAGTTCCTATTTAAAACACATGCATTATAATATCGTAGCTCTCATATTAGTTATAATATTAAAATAATAAATCGTTAAAATTACCGTTAGTTTAATATCAAAATCTTGATTCCGTTAAAACACTGTTAAGACTTAAAAACAATATAAACATCCAAAACGCTTTAAAATGATATAATATAGCGCGCCATCTTTAAAACCAAAAAATAACTTTATTAATCCCGTTAGTTAGTCTTTAATTGTTCGTATTTATTTTTATAGTTCGAGAAGTTCAATCATTTCGGTTCCTTTGACACATTTCGGTTTTATCTTTATTTCCGCTTCGATTACAAAGGTGAGTTTTCATAACCCTTTTTACTTTTACACGTTTTGGGGTGTAGCACGTCCAAACTTGGTTTTCTGGTGTCAAACTAAAATTCACATGCACGTCTTGTATGTATTTGTTTTGTATCATATTGCTTGTAAACTATGTGATTATATGCTAATTGTTTACTGTTTTTGTTGGTGGATACAAATACACATAGCGGGAGGGTCTGACGGGACGTACCTGCGCCGTCCATTTGTTAATGGCGGTATCATACACATATTCATAGCGGGAGGGTCCGATGGGGCGTACCTGCGCCGTCCATTTTTTTAAATGGCGGTATTATTATTCTATACTCCAAGTAGCGTGGCGGGGGTTCCTTAGTAGATTTGACTTTTGTCAAGCGAACAGGAATATCATGTATTTACTTTTCTTTGCTTTATGATTTAGGCAATACATCTTGACTTGTGAATTTTACACTTTTCCTATTTTATATATATATATATATATATATATATATATATATATATATATATATATATATATATATATATATATGCAAAAACTATATGAATTTTCACCAACATTATTGTTAACAAAATATACTATTTTGAACGTGCTGCAGGTTTAGGTTTAAGGATCGAAGAATAGAATAGTTGGACCATTAGGTTACAAGAGACGAAAATTCAAAGTTTATTGTATTAATGTTTGATTGTGTATTTGTGATGTATTGAAATGAATTAAATATAACTATTGTCGCTTAAATAGCGTTAAGAGCTTATGAGTGATCTGTACGTCACACCTGGGCATATTCTGCTATAGCCGGGGTGTTATAGATTGGTATCAGAGCCGTAACTATAAGATAGGTTGTTAGACGTATCGGCCTAGTGTAGTTATAGTTTATTTTAGGGGTCCAAACTGCATGTATACTCTAAGCGCTATTTGCCCGCACTTATAGTTCATTCATTTGCTCTATATCATATTTATAATATTTCATAAAGTTGCCTACACACATATTCACACACAAACACCAAGGCTTAGGCCTAAAACTAAGATATTCAAAAATTTACAAATCGAATTTTTACTTGAGTTTTTCCGATATTCTTCCTCATAAATCGCAACTTCATACTTTCAAACGTGATCATATCCCCTTTGTGATGAGGATATGGTTGCACTCTTAGGATGTCACACAAGTCATGGTGGTTCATGCGACGTATGACTCCGACCCTCAATGTTTTACAATGCCTTTTAATCAAAAGTCTGTTAAATCGTGGTGATACACGAATACCTAGCTTTTTGTTCAAATTATTTTTCGAAATTCTGATTTTTGTGTTGGATCATAAGAGTCCACGGTGATTCATGAAAAATCTAAGTCCTTCACAACACTTATTATATTTACGGTTTTAAACAAACTTTAACAAATATTTCTTTTCTTTATATATATATGCACTATTCCGAGTCTCACGATTTCCGTTACCCTTGTTCGCAGAATGGCTTCACGTAACCTTAAGCGTCGATCATCTGGAACCTCTAACCGCAAGATAACTTCCCAGATCACTAAGCACCTGACAGGGGTCCTCCCTAATATCATGACTCAGATGCACCAGAACATCATGGCTAACGTTAACCCTCCTCCTCTGTAACACCCCGTAACCGCAGCGGAAACGTAAACGGGATGCAACAGACACCTCTGATATCAACCACATTGCTTATAAAGAAAACTGAGTACATTAATATACTTCAAAATTACATTATCTTGTAT
Source organism: Bidens hawaiensis (assembly GCF_021521415.1). Lineage (NCBI taxonomy): Eukaryota > Viridiplantae > Streptophyta > Magnoliopsida > Asterales > Asteraceae > Bidens > Bidens hawaiensis. The sequence goes on along the minus strand of NW_027499021.1, from coordinate 35,256 downwards.
TTCATTACCGTCTAGGTGATACACACATCATACAATACGATACATAATTCTATTTATTATAATGTATCCTAACATTCCGCACGCAAATCTTACACACATCAAGCACTTAGCACGTAAGCAATCACTTCATCTTAGTTGTACCTGAAAAGCATGTGAGAAAACGGGTCTACTACGAATAGTTGGTGAGTTTCACAATTCGGGTAAACCATGATAAATAATCATCAAAATATAATATTATCGATGTAATTATGCTGAGCCCACAAGTGAAACCTCTGACTATCACACACAAACCCCGTGGCATATCCCCCGCCCACGGACCCGTGGCATATCCCCCGCCCACGGAACTGCCCCAAACCGCTATGTCTAACATTACATAGCAAAATATATATAACACCCAAAATAGACATGTGCAACTGGCTGGGAAACATCAGCAAATCCATGCCGGACCAGTTGGGTTTGTCAGACCAATAGTACTATCCACACTCTACCGGCTTTCAGTTAATCACTCGTGTTCCGGGGCCTTAGAATGTTAGCAACTCAGACAATTACCATCTTAGTACATTTTCGTACGATTCTCGTACAATAAAATATATATAAATCCACGCAAATCCATGCGTTCAGTATGTACTTAAACATTTCAGTAAAAACATGCTTCCGCCCCGAGAAAATATTCGAAAACAGTTCAGAAAAAGGGGCTCGTGAAACTCACCTTAGCACATGCAAGCAGGTAACAACAATCATTATCAGTTAACACGTCCAATCTGTAATATGATCCCTACGATCGTTACTATACACTCATTATTAATATAACTTTAACCAAGTTAACCGGTACATCTGGGGACACTGTTAACCCAACACTGTACCCGTTTTGGGGGCAAGGTTAACCCAGAAACACTTCTCCGGACTCAGATTGTGATGTCGTTTAGAGTTCAACAGTCAAATTTTCTAATAGCTTGTTTTCCCCGTTTTGCGTGCCTAGCACGGTTACCCGTTCTTATGTTTCAAAAATGAGTTTGGTCACACACGACCCGAAAATAGTGGTTGACTGATAATTTAGTTTAAGTTGTGAAATTTGAGCTCGGTTTAGACGCCCCGATTGGCCGCGGGACCCGTTTCCGTCTTTGGCGTACCGGAAACTGTTAAATCGGTTAAAAATACCCAAATCATCCGAATTACTTTCGGATGATTCATTTTTACTTGTTTAATTCTATTATATGAAAATAGTTCATTTTTAGGGTTTTTATACACCAGTCAGTTCGTTTAGACGAACTTTACCGGTTTATGCGTTTTAGACTTTAAAAGTTTATTTTTATCATCTTTTTAGCACAAATAATTATCCGTTTAGTCTCGGATCTTGAAATTTTGCACAAAACACTTTTTGACAGTGGGGAATTTTATAAAAATATTTCCATAATTAATTTTTATATTTATAATTTATTTATCTATTTTTAAACACCATTTAAACACTAAATATGTCGTAAATACCAAACGACCTTAGAAAAATCCCAAATTTTTCTTGGATGTCTCCTGCCATCCAAATAGTCCCCTGTAATTTTTCCAGAACCAAAATCTCTATTTACATGCCATTTTCACAAAATCGAGCTAGAAAACCCTAGAACTCGTTTAACCGAAAAGTCTACTTAGACTTCTCCAACTGACCTCAAATTTTGTGTGTGACTTTTACATGATATAAAAAGCTTATCTGCAATTGTCCAGAATTTTTCATGATATTTAACTGTTTTTCACCATTTTTAGCCAAAACCGAGCATTAAATTCACCAAATATTAATCCTTTGTCCAAAAATTACCAAAAATTCACAGAACTCTTATTTTCATGTGTAGAACATCCCTGTAAAATTTCATGACCTAACTCTAAACCATCAACAATCTGTTCCAAAACACATACACCGAACATAAACCGAATATACCTTTCGTTTTCCGTCACTACAAGCTACAAACTCGTTTTTCCGCCTTATCTACCACTAAACACAGAGCCTACAAACAACATACCACAATACCAAGCAAGTTACACTCACGATCAAGCCATTTCTTTCATGGTTTCGGTTATGATTCCAAAAACAAAGATTTAACCGTAAAAATTCGTTTTTGATTAGTTTAACTCCTTTCATGGACCAAGATCCCTTGTATAACCCGTATACATCACTTGATCATGCAAGAATCGGTTTTCATCTTTGAAACCTCATTTTCTTGCAAACAAACTCAAGAAACTAAGATGAACACGTGTTTAACTCGATTCTTTACCTTGTTTTCTTGCTACAAACTCTCGGTTTTGGATCATGATCTTGAGAGGATTGAAGGATGTTGAAGATTTGTTTTAGAAAAAAGAAAGAAGGACTTGGGGATATCCCCTATAGTCCGATCAGCATATGGAGGGGTGGGGTGGGACCCACTTCTCTATTCTTAGCCACACAATTGGATTCCCGTAATCCGGATAATGTTTTGGATAATCTGGTTCAGTTCGTTTTTCGGTTAAATGTTTAATTCGGCTTAAAACGAGGCTAAAACGGTCGTTTTTCGGCTTAAAAATGAAATTTATTTAAAACCGATTTAAAAACTTTAAAAACTTAAACCATGACTTTCATTAACTTAAAACATCATATTATTAATGATTGCGTATCTTTTTCGGCTTGATCGATCGTCTCTTGCTCGGTTTGGTATTAAAGGTTTCGTTTAATGTACCGACGTACAATTAAATCGAAATTCTTTTTCCATGCTTTAATTCACTTATCCCGAAGCTTTAATACTTCGTAAAATCACTAAATATCATATATCTCGTCTATGATTGAACCCTCGATTCGTTCGGGTTTCAATAACTATCAATCGATTAATCGCATATTCAATGCGATGAATTATATATTCACGTACAATCAATACAGTGAACCATGTATTCTCGTATAATTACCATGGTAACTCATGTATCCGACATTAAATATGACGTAACTATTGTCTACCGGTTAGGGTATACCGGGTTTCGTCGGAATCGTTACATCCTCCCCCACCTTCGGCTCCCGTTGTGACCTATAAGAACTTTATCGATGCTAAACCTACCGAATTTAACGGAACTCAAGGAGCCACTGCTCTGCTTCAGTGGTACGAAAAGATGGAGAGCTTGTGTTTCCAAATTGAGTGTCCTGATGATAAGCAAACCCGATTCGCTACAGGTGTTTTTGAGGAAGGTGCTCTTATATGGTGGGTCAAGGAAAAGTCAACCCGCGGTGCTGAAGCTGCCATGGCCTTTTCGTGGAACGAACTGAAAGACCTGATGACTCGACAACTTTGTCCTCCAAACGAACTCATTAACTTAGAGGCAGAATTTTGGAACCTCAAACAGTAAGGTGGTTGTAACGCCCCTTAATTTCGGTTCCAAGAGTTAAAGCTTGTAAAGTATGTATAATTCTCGGGATTTAACCGACGTTTTTCGGATGCCTTTAGGTCATCTCGGTATGTTAAACCATTTAACTTTTCTTCCATAATGTCTTATACTTCAATTTGGAGGGACTTGGATGTAACTTCTTATATTATATCATAAAACAAAAAATAACCTAACCCTAACTCCCATTAGCAGCTACGATCGGACCTGGTACCCCCCCTTGCGATTTCCCTTCTGTGCCGCCAAGATTAAACCGTAAAAACTTCAATTAAAGGTCAGTTTTATGATTCCCCATGTCTTTTACACCTTAATTGATCATATTAACGCGCTTATTGGTCGTTAAGGTTGAGTTTTGATGATAACAGTTTGCTGACAGATTCATATACGTTTATTGTAGGGTCTGTAACGCGATGATAATCCATTGTTTTTGATCAATTATTTTGTCCATGATGTTCTACTTTGAGTCTAGTTTTCAGAAAGGTATAATATGTAATTTTTGGACGAGATTTGAATGGTTTTTATGATTTTATAAGATCGAGTGTCAAAGCTGATGCGGGATGACGGATTCTGGTCTGTCTTCCCGATATCATAACCCTTTTTCGACAAGTCCAAATTAGTTGGTTCCACTTCTGGAAGTTAGTATTTTGAGTTAGGAACCAAACCCGATTGGAATCATTTAATTTGGCTGAGTAATGATTTTTACAAAAATAAAACCATTTTGTTGCGCACTGAAATAGCTACACGTACCTTGCTGTGTTGGATGAATTTTTATAATTTTTGGGTCCATTAGAAAAATATAATAAAAATATTTTTATAGACCTAAGACATTTATTAAAGTCTGGTTAAAATTTAATAATTTATTTCAAAGGTTATCCTATGTAATTAAATGCATCTTCGCATGCTAAAATCTGCACGTTTTACTTGTTATTGATCGATAAGTTCGTTTTAGGCTTAATCGGGTGGCTGTCCAATTGAGCATTTCCGGGACTGTTTTGGTTGAGGTTTTTGCACAAAATCATCCTAGGTATATCTAGTATACCATTTGTGAGAATCATGTTCATTGGTGTTCGTTAGGTCGGTCAACTAATTGTAGTTTGGTTGTTATGTTCAGTTGACTAGAATTGTAGTTTGGTGCGTTTAACGCGAGAGTTGAAGTTATTAACGACCAATTTAGCTCGGGGACACTCTGTTTGATGTACAGGCTGTTCAAAATTCATTTTTATAAGTTATGGGGCTGAATTGGTTGTCGGTTACTGCAACGGGTCGGTACAACGCGCAATTGCGTTTATTGAATAGGTGGTGCGTTGTACTTGCGGGTTACCGACCCATTTGACTCGTGTGGCGTCGTGTGGACTTGTTGGCTGTGATTTTATCATAATGGGTCCACACGGGGCTGAGTTGGATGTTAATGGCCTAAACGACTCTTAAACGTGCGTATTGGTATCACCTTGTGCTTCCAGGGGTAATTTGGGAATTCTTTATTCCCGGGAGTATCTAAGGGTCGTATTGGTGAATGTGAGGCCTCGGGGGCTGTTGTGATTTAGTTTGATGAGGTCGAGGCTTTAGGTGACCCGAACCCCGTTAGAAAGTCTCATAGGATAAACGAGTCATCTTGATGTCATTAGTATTGATTGAATGTAAACCGGCAGGTGTTTGAGTCTTGGGATTACTTAGGGATTCTCTAGCTCGTGGTGAATCTGTGTCTCATGTCAGGTGAGTTCATGATGTCCCTTTTTACTCTTTTAAGTTTTGGGCTAGCATACACACCTAAGTGATTTTACTTGATGAAACGTTTAAACTGTTTTACATAGGCTTGCTAGTATATGGTAGGCCTTGGGATGTTATAGTATATATATATATACATACATTATTGTTTGGCCTATATTTGGCGATGTTGTAGTAGTATCGACTACTGATGTTACGTATGACTACTTTGTGTTTGCATGCGTTGATGAGATGTTACGTGTTTGGGTTGTACGTTTGCTGATGTTATGTGTTTGGGCTGTACGTTTGCTCGACCCTGATGTTACGTGTTTGGGTTGTACGTTTGCTTGACCCTGATGTTATTACTTGGGTATTATATATATATAGTTATATATATAGGGATGCACTTATAAAGATGTTTATATGTAGGTTTGTATATGTATATATACATAAGGATGATTATTTATCGGAGATGATGGCCTAACTGATGTATCCCTTTTATAGTTTAAAACCTTTGGGAATGACTATTATGATTATTATATTTATGTTATTTATTAAAACTTGAACTCACTCAGCTCAAGCTGACTTTGTGTGCATGTTAGTGTGAGTTTCAGATTAGGAGGTGGATGCATTGCCGCTTGGACGTGCATGAAGCTACTTGGACGGTGGAGAGAATACTTAGTCGGATATTTCAATAATAATAAACGTTTTCTTTTTAACATTTATTTAAATGCATTTAAATTGGTTTTGGGAACTTATTTTATTATTTATCTTTTCCGCTGAATTATACTCTGAATTGGTTATTTTAATGAAATGTATTATTTTCAAGTTCAAATATTTTTATAAGTGTTTTGTATGAATACCAACTGTGGGGTTCTCGGGGTTCGGGGCCTTACAAGTTGGTATCAGAGCCATGGTTCGAGGGATCCGAGCATCTCCGAATGCTTGGACTCGAACTGTAAGAGTAAAACTAGTATGCTGATTGCGAGTAGCCGCACGCCAAGAGGTAACTTTAAATTGTTTAGTCATTCCTTTGAATTTTAAAGTTCCAGTATGTGATTAATTGTTTAAGTGTTAGATAGAATGCTAATGTGGTTAGGGGCAGGGGGTGCTTAGGACGGGCCGGTGAAGTAAACGACTAATAACACTTGATCAACGTTATTAGCAGTTTACCCTTACCTTCCATGTTCTAAATACTACTTGTGTCTGACTATGTTAGAGTTTGTCTTTGTAGGGATAGGATTTGGCTAACTCTCGAGTCGTTAGCGGTAAAGTTCATCTTATTCCCTAAATTCTCCTGTTCGTTTCCCATCCTCTCGAATGCTTTGCGCGTAATTGTTTAGCTGAGGCGTAGCATGCTATCACTCTGGGTTCCTTGGTACTTGACCGCTTAAAATTCCTCGCTCCTTCAGGAATGTATGTGCGATTGTTTAGCTAAGTAGGAGCGTAATGTTATCCCAGATACCTTTCTACTTGATGAATTTCAGGCATCGGTCTTATTTGATTCGGGTGCCAGTAGAAGTTTGTGTCTACCGCTTTCTGTTCCTCGTTGAATAAATCACCCGAGCGTGTAGTCGATGTGTTTGAGGTTGAGGTCGCCGTAGGAAAGTCCGTTTCCATGTCTAGGGCTATTCAGGGTGGTTCTATCGAGTTGTCTGGGTATTGATTTCCGGTGCGGTTGTACTTGATGCCGCTTGGCTGTTTCGATGTGGTGCTTGGGATGGATTGGCTCGCAAGTGTTGATGCTCAGATCGTTTGTGGTCAGAAACTTGTACGTATAAGGGCCCCGGATGGGACCCAAATTCCGGTCTTCGGTGATCGGAATGGTGCAACGTCACATATCATATCTATGCTTAAGGCGGGAAAACTGATGCAGCGGGGGTGCGGGGCGTATCTGGCATATGCTATAAGCTTTAAAACCGCGGTGGCTACCGTCGGTGATGTTCCCATTGTTCGGGATTTCCCAGATGTATTTCCAGATGATTTGTCAGATGTGCCGCCGAATCGCGAGGTCGAGTTCCAGATAGACCTTGTACTGGGCGCAAAACACATTGCTCGAGCCCCTTACTACCTAGCAACCAATGAAATGAAAGAACTTATGGCTCAGTTGGAAGATTTGCTTGATAAGGGCTTCATTCGACCGAGCATCTCACCTTGGGGTGCCCCGGTCCTATTCGTTAAGAGGAAAGACGGTAGCATGCGGATGTGCATTGACTACCATGAATTGAATAAACTCACTTTTAAAAATCGGTACCCTCTCCCAAGGATCAACGACTTATTTGATCAGCTCCAAGGAGCTAGTTGGTTCTCGAAGATCGACCTTAGGTCCGGGTATCATCAGTTGAAAATTCGGGAGAAAGATATTCCTAAGACTGCCTTCCGCACTCGTTATGGGCATTATGAATTCCTCGTGATGTCTTTCGGTTTGACCAACGCACCGGCTGCGTTCATGGACCTTATGAACCGGGTGTGTAGGCCGATGCTCGATCGTTCGGTTATTGTGTTCATCGACGACATTCTGGTATATTCTAAAAGCGAATCCGATCACACCGGTCATCTCACGGAAGTTTTGGAAGCTCTGAGAAAGAACAAGTTGTATGCGAAATTTTCTAGGTGTTCCTTTTTGGTTACGCGAGGTTCAGTTCTTGGGTCATGTTGTTAACCCGAGTGGTATTTTGGTCGACCCTGCAAAGGTGGAAGCCGTAAATGAATGGGAATCTCCTAAGTCTCCTTCCGAAATTCGTAGTTATCTGGGCTTGGCGGGGTATTACCGTTGCTTCATTCCCGACTTTTCGAAAATTGCGTCATCATTGACCAAGTTGACTAAGAAGAACGTTAAGTTTGTTTGGGGTACTGAGCAGGAGGGGGCTTTTCTCGAATTGAAGATCAGTTTTAACGCATGCCCCGATTCTAGCTTTACCCGATGGCACTGATGATTTAGTGGTTTATTCTGATGCCTCTTACTAGGGGTGTGGGTGTGTTCTATTGCAGCGAGGCCAATTCATCGTTTATGCCTCACGGCAGTTGAAGCCTCATGAGGCAAACTATCCTACTCACGATTTGGAGCTGGCGGCGGTTGTGTTTGTGCTTATGTTGTGGAGGCATTATTTGTACGGTGTTCCTTGTGTTATCTATACCAATCCAAAGAGCCTAAAGTATTTCTTCGAACAAAAGGAACTGAATATGCGACAACGTCGATGGTTGGAGTTGATTAAGGATTATGACCTGGAGATTAGGTACCATCCCGATAAGGCTAACGTGGTAGCCGACGCGTTGAGCCGGAAGGAGATACGGAAACCTATTTGCGTGAAATCTTATCAGCTTATTCTTAAACCCGATGTTTTATTCGTGAAATTGTTTCTAGGCACGGGGTGCCTGTGTCTATTGTTTCAGATAGGGTTACGCGTTTTACCTCCAGGTTTTGGAAGAAGTTTCATGAGGAGATGGGTACCAAACTCCTCATTAGTACCGCTTATCACCCGCAGACGGATGGTCAGTCCGAGAGGACCATTCAGACTCTCGAGGGTATGTTGCGGGCTTGTGTTATCGATTGTGGTGGTAGTTGGGATCATCATTTACCGTTAGTCGAGTTTTCTTATAATAACAGTTATCACGCCACGATTGGGATGCCACCGTTTGAGATGTTGTATGGTAGGAGGTGTAGGACTCCAGTCTGTTGGGGTTCCATTGGTTAGAAACAGTTGGTTAGTTTGGAGGTGGTTGAGGTTACGACCGAGAAGCTCAATAAGATAAAGGCATTCATGAAGGCCGCTCAGGATCGTCAAAAGTCCTATGCGGATAAAAGACGAAGACCTATTGTGTTTGAGGCTGGGGATCGGGTTATGTTGAAAGTTTCTCCTTGGAAGGGTATTATTCGTTTTTGTAAGGGGGGGGGGGAGCTTAGTCCGAGGTTCATTGGTCCGTGCCGTATATTGTCCCGTGTTGGTGAGGTAGCGTATAGACTGGAATTACCCGATGAGCTCGTGGGGATTCATCCTACATTCCACGTGTCCCATTTGAGGGAATGTTTAGCTGATAAAGAGGCCCATGTGCCTCTTGATGATAATGAGCATGATAGTAAGCTGAACTACATTGAGGAGCCTAATGCTATATTTGACCGTCAGGAAAGGCGTTTGAGGAATAAGGTGGTTAGACATGTGAAGGTGCAGTGGAGGCACCGTAGGGGTTCTGAGGCTACTTGGGAGTCCGAAGACGAGATGATGAAACTCTATTCGCAGTTGTTCCTGTCACGTCGGGATTCGGGGACGAATACCATTGTAAGGGGGGTGGACTTGTAACGCCCGTTAATTTCGGTTTCAAGAGTTAAAGCTTGTAAAGTATGTATATGTAAATGCACGGATTTGGTGTCCGCAGCGGTTCGAATAGGATAGGGGTTGTTTAGTCTTTATATTAATGTATAAAGGCACATTCGCTAAGGATGTTTAGCGAATGGGCCTCATTCGTTAAAGACTAGACATATTCGTTAATGTAAGAGCTCATTCGTTACTACTGTGTAACGAATGGAGGCTCATTCGCTAAAGTAATGCCCATTCTCTAAGGATATTTAACAAATGGGAGGTAATTCGCTATGGGAAGCCTCATTCGTTAGTGATGCTAACGAATGAGGAGGACTGCCTATAAATAGGCCTTCCCTAGTGAATGTGCAGAGTGATCTGCGCCATATGTTTATGTAATGTTATGCTGCCGGATTCTCTCCAGGCTTAATGTATTGATCTCCATTAACGTATTGAATGAACACGACTTAACGTATCAATTTGCGACTAGATTCCTGGCTCGTAAACGTTCGAATAACGTTTTCACAATTTGTATCAGAGCCGGAGGTTGCTCATGAAACGCAACAGTTCGTGTTCTTCGTGTTCATCGGGTTATAATCGGATTTGGATCAAATTCATTGATTGAATGATGAATCTGATTATATAATTGTGTTCCTGATGTGAATCCGAAGTTACGTAACGTATTCTGATGGTTAATTATGATGAATTGAAGAATCCGCCATGGATGATCAACTTATGGTTTGATTCTAATTAGATCAGATTTAGTGCTTCAATGACGAATTGATTGTTAAATTCATGTTCCTGATCAAAATCTGAGCATACGGATATAATTTGGTTGTTTATTATGATGTTTGGATGAATCTGCCATTGTTACAGCTTGAAGAAATGAGTTTTCCGGCGAAATAACAGAATTTTCCGGCGATTCGCATTTTTCCGGCATCTACAGTAACTGCCAACAACCCATTCGTTAATTTTAAACTCATTCGTTACGGAGGCTTAACGAATAAGTACATTCGTTGGAATTTAATGAATGAAAACTCATTCGTGTACTGTTCATACGAATGAGGTGTTTAACGAATGAAAACTCATTCGTGTATTGTTCATACGAATGAGGGTTTAACGTATGTGGACATTCGTTAGTGGTTTTAATGTATAAGCTCATTCGTTAACGGGCTTAATGAATGAAGATCAACATAACGAATGAGGATCCTTAACGTATGTGGATGAGACCCATTCGTTCCAACATAACGAATGTGGATGGATGCTGGACGAATGTGCTACTGTTCTAGCGAATGAAGACCAGATAACGTATGAGGATCTTAAAAAAAAAGGGACAGATAAGATTGATACAACTCGAGCCAATCTCGTGATCTGATTGTGGAGATGTCAAGTGTCAATCTTGAGCCAACTGAGACAAATAAGATTGATACACTGAAGAATGCTTTACCTTCATCATATTCGACTTTCTTGTTTGTGTTGAAAGAAAACTGTTTCTTTCAAAACGCTAAGCTTACTGCTTTGCAATTTATAAACAAGATTGAGGAAAGGGAATTTGATATCAAATGTCAAAATTCATTGAAAGAAAATCAAAACCAACGTTCCTCAACTCAGAATCCTTAACTCTATGGAGGTGCTTTGCCCGCAAATAATGCTTCAAGTTCTGTACCAATCAATGCGTTCTTTGCTCAATCTCAAGACGATCCTAATGTAAACTGTTCACCTAATGTATGTTTTATGGCTAGTGGTGCGACTAGAAACTCAAATGCTCATGCATCAAGCTTTCCTAAGGTAAATCTGCAAGAAGCTGAACAACAGTTCGCTTTTGTGTGTGCGTTCATGACTTCTTATGAACAGCTTGGAAGCAAGATCGCTACGAGCGACCTCACAGATGAAGATTATGATCAAATCGACCCGGACGATCTTGAGCTAATGGATTTAAAATGGAACATGGCCATGATCATTCGTAAAGTCAAAAGGTTTATGCAACGAACGGGAAAAGATCTACCTACGTTGAACAAAAGGGTCGGGTTTGATAAGCTGAAGGTAAAATATTATAATTGCGGGGAATTTGGCCATTTTGCCAAAGAATGTGACAAGCCGAGGAAAGACATTTCTGGCTCACGCAATTCTGAACATTCTTCAGGAAAGAATTCATTTGGTGGGGATAAGAGTAAATCTGCTGTATCTGGTGATCAAGACAAATCTTCTTCTACTCAAGCTTTAGTGGTCAATGAAGTATTTGATTGGTCTCAACGTTTGTTGGGAAATCAAGCAAACGTGGCTATTGTTGAACCAGTGGAGAAATTTGAAGATGCCAGCAGTGATAATGTATCGGAGGGAAGTGATTCGTCTGACTTTAAGACAGACACTGATCAAAGTTTGTCGTCTCAAACTGAATCAATCTCTGTGAAAGTTGAATCTTATGCTTGTTTGGCTAAGATTGATGAGGTATGTTTCAAACCTCAATCTAAAATATCTGAACCTTCATCTGAAGTGATTAATTGTGATGTATTAAAAGTCAAACTTGAAACAACAGTTAATCAGAACAATACTCTCACAAAAGATCACTTTATGATCAATGAATGCTACAAACAGAAAACAAAATTATTAGAGCAATCGACTCTTAAAATTCAAACTCTGTCCGAAAGCAATCATGATCTTAAAGCTAAGGTTCATTGCAAGATCATTGAAGTTGATCAAAACTTTAAGGAGATTCTACGACTCCGAACCTGTATTTCCAGTCTTGAAAACGAAGTAATGGAACTTAAAAATAAGCTTGGAAAATTCAGAGATTCTTCATTTCTATTGAATGAAATAATCGAAGTTAATCATTCACATATGAAAAACGGAAAACAAGGTTTGGGATATGTCAAAATTCCACCTCCTTTTAAGCATGATTACAGTAGCATTCCCGATGTGGAAAAATGTTCAGATATGCCTACTGTTAAATCTGAAAATGTTGATACAACTGAAACTACTCGTGAACCAATTCATATCGAAAGTAAAAGAGTTTTTACCAAACATGAATTGGATGGTTCAATCGAGGAGTTGTTTGAAACAGATGTTATTGTCAAAAACAAAGACATTCCAATTGACAATTACATTTTGTGTGAACCTAAAGATTTTGAACAAGCTGTGTATGGTTCAAAATCTTCGGGTGTTTTTTCAAACACATCAAATAATCCTAAGGTAAATCCTAAAGTAATTCCTAAGGAAAAATCTAATGCATCTCAATCAGACAAGCCTTCGGTGTCTGATGAGGAGTTGATGCGATTCGTTAATCCCCACCTGAAATCATCAAATGGAAAAGTTTATAAATTAAAGGGTTCATCAAAAGTGTTTTCTGACAAAGAAGTTCCTGTGAATCTTCTTAAACCTGAAATGATTGAAAGTGTATTTCAGGATGACACTTCAAAAATGACTGAACTTGAACAAAAATTTTATCAATCAAAAATTGTTAATGTTCAAGAAAAACCAAAAACTACTGTTTTTAAACCTATCACGTTTATAAAATTGTCAGGTTTGGAAAAGTTTTCGAATTTAACAAATCTTAAATTCTATAAGAAAAGAAAGGGTTTAAAACGCGAAACACCGAAGAAAGTTATAATTGAGAAACCCAAAGATGATATTTAGAATTCTTTGCTATCAAAGACTACAAATACTTTGCCAGAAAACACTTTGGACTCTCGATTATGTTTCAAATGTGGTGAACTGGGTCATGTTTCCAAAAAGTGCAAAGCAAAGATTGATGATATCAATGACTCATCAACTCAAAAGATTCACTCATTATCAAACTTAAAAGAAAATCAAGTTGATGAGTGTGTTATAATGTATTCGAATATTAATCCGAAGAAAGTTATTCGGATTGATTCGGATAATGTAGCAACCAAATGTGTTGACCGTGCTCAACCAATTTGTTCAAATGTTGATTCGGGAAGAATACGTGATGGATACTTAAAGAAGAAAACTAAGAAAACCATCACATATTCTCAAGTCCCAATGTTAGCATTAATTTAAATGTTTCTCCTAAAGTATCAAAGGGAGAGCCCAAGACTGAGGCTTGGGCTGCCTTTTTGAACTAATCATTTTACTTGTTTGTGCAGAGTTCATCTAGGTCTGTGTCTAATCACAAATGGATATTGGATAGTGGATGTTCTCGGCATATCACCGGCAACCTGGATCTTCTGAATAACGTCAAAGATATTCAAGGGGGTTATGTTGCGTTTACTGGTAACCAGGGTGGAATGATTACGAACGAATGAGAAGTTTCAAACGGGAAAGTGACGTTTGAGAAGGTTAATTATTGTGAAAAGGTGGATCATAATCTGTTGAGCGTGTCACAGATTTGTGATTAGAAATTTACCACTATTTTCACCGACAAGGAATGTGTCATCCTTCAACCAGGATACAAGATTCCAGAAGACATGGTTGTCATGCGATCACCTCGATCAAATGATATTTATATACTTGACATGAGTTATGATGTACCGGTTTCACCCTCAGCTACTTGCTTCGTGTCAAAAGCTACTGAAAAAATTCTATTCTTTGGCATGGACGCATGGGACACATCCACTTATGAAAGATGAACTTTCTAATGTCAAATGATTTAGTGGATGGTGTGTCACTCAAGAATTTCAAGTTCAATGATCACTGCGTCGCGTGCAAGAAGGGGAAACAAAAGAAGAAATCACATCCAAGCAAGTCACTAAACACTATTGTTACTCCTCTGGAACGACTTCATATGGATCTCTTTGGTCCGGTGAACCGTGCTAGTATTGATGGAGATTTTTACTGTTTAGTAGTAACGGATGATTTCTCACGCTACTCATGGGTGTTATTTATGGGATCGAAGGATCAGACTCCTGTCTTAATTCAGAATCTTATCACAAATATCGAATCACTTTATAAACTGAAAGTGAGACGTATTCGTAGTGACAACGGAACTGAATTCAGGAATAACGTATTGGATTTCTTTTGTATTCAGAAAGGAATTCATCAGGAATTCAGTGCACCTTTTGTTCCTCAACAGAATGATGTATCTGAAAGAAACAATCGTACGCTGATTGAAGCTGCAAGAACAATGCTTGCTGATTCAAAGCTACCTGTTCAATTCAGGAACGAAGCTGTGAATACTGCATGTTATACACTGAATCGCGTACTAATTGTAAAGAAGCTCAAGAAGACGAGTTACGAGCTTCTGAATAATCGTAAACCGAACTTAAAGTATTTGGAGCCATTCGGGTGTCCGTGTACTATTTTGAAGAAAGTTGCTGGAAAATTCGATGAGAAAGCTTTTGAGGGTTATTTCTTGGGATACAACTCTCCTAAGAAGCGGATATTCAATATTTCTTCAGGTTGTGTGGAAGAATGGTATCACGTTGATTGCCAAAGTTATTCTACTCCGCCAACTGGTACTGGTCCCGATTGGATGTTTGATTACGATGGTTTATTTAATTCGTTTACATTAAATGTCAAAGAAGTCCCTGAAGATCTAATTAGATCTTATTTGGAGGAACAATGTCTTCCGAATCCAAGGTGTTCTCCAGTTAATGTAAATGACTCTCCTAATGTATCAGAAACGTCGAACGAAGTTTCTGATTTTTCCGCTGATGCTGAGTTTGTGGATTCATCGTCTGTTATGTTAGATGAAGCTCTAGAGACAACTGAGCCAATTCTACTTAGTGATGATTCACCATCTGTCTCTTTCGATTCAGTGGTGGAAAATTTTTCCAATTTGGGTGATAATGTATCTGTCCCTACCAATCCTTCCTTAAGGATTCATTCGAGTCATCCGCAGGAACAGATAATTGGCGATGTGAATGATGGGGTTCGCACAAGACACCAATTGGCTAATGTATGTGATTATTAGGTTGATTGTAATGTTTCTCCTGCTGAGGATTCGATAGTTTGTGCTTATGCGGATTTGCACTCTTCGGGTATCCTTAGTATCGCACAATATACATGCTTCCTGTCACAGATAGAACCGACTAGTGTTATAATGGCACTCAAGGAACCATCTTGGGTTGAAGCTATGCATGAGGAGCTGCAACAGTATATAAGACTGGGTGTATGGGACTTAATAGATAAACTCGATCGCGTAAAAAAGGCGATTCCAACTAAATGGGTCTTTAAGTGCAAAAAGGAAGACCGCGGGGTGATCGTGAGAAACAAGGCACGATTGGTCGTACTTGGATATCAATAAGAAGACATAGATTACACTGAAGTATATGCTCCGGTGGCACGACTGGAGGCTATACGTATCCTTCTTGCGTATGTAGCCTATAAGAATTTTAAGGTTTATCAAATGGATGTGAAATTGGCGTTCTTAAATGGCGCTATTCATGAAGAAGTGTATATGAAGCAGCCTCCCGGTTTCGAGGATCCAGACTTTCCCTAGCGTGTTTATCGATTAAACAAGGCTCTTTATGGTTTACATCAGGCCCCGAGAGCCTGGTACAGCACGTTGGCTGACCATCTGCTAGAGAGTGGATTCACGAGAGGGACTGTGGATTGTACATTATTTTATAAGAACATGGGTGATGATTTGCTCCTCGTCCAAATCTATGTGGACGACATAATTTTTGGTTCGAGGAACGACAGCTTGTGTAAAGATTTTGAAAAGACGATGCAAACCAAATTCGAGATGAGCTCGATGGGAGAGATGAGCTTTTTCTTAGGATTGCAAGTTCACCAGTCTGATTCCGGGATTTTTATCCATCAGACAAAATTTGTGAATGATGTCTTGAGCCGATTCAAGATATCTGACGGCAAAATTTCTTCGACACCTCTTCCCGTGGGTCACAATTTATCACCGGATTAATTGGAGGATATCGTTGATCCTACCCTACATCGTTCCATGATTGGTTCTCTCATGTATTTGACTGCAACACGACCTGATATTATGTTTGTTGTTTGTTTGTGTGCTAGGTACCAATCGAGTCCCCGAGTGATTCACCTGGCGGAAGTAAAGCGCATCTTACATTATCTGAGGGGAAATCCAGACATCGGGTTATGGTACCACAAACACGATAAGTTCGATCTCACCGCTTTTACTGATTTGGACTATGGATGATGCAAAATCAACTTCAAGTCTACTACAGTGGGATGTCAATTCTTAGGAAACCGGCTTGTTTCCTGGAAGAAGCAGACAACGGTCTCAACTTCAACAGTCGAAGCGGAGTATGTGGCAGCCTCGAGTTGCTGCTCACAGATTCTCTGGATCCAGCAACACTTGCGGGATTACGATTTGAAGTTCCTTACTACTTCCATTTTTATTAACAATTCGGCAGCTATATCTATCACCAAAAATCCGGTTCACCATTCGAAAACCAAACACATTGAAATCCGTTATCACTTTATACGTGATTGTTTTGAAAAGAAATTAATATCAATTGATAAAATTCATACGGATTTTCAAAAGGCTGACCTGTATACTAAAGCATTTGTTAAAACACGTTTTCAATATCTGCTGCGTATAAATGGTTTAAAATCTTTAAAGGATATTCAAAAGCTTGGTTAAATCATTTTATTTCTTGTTTTCTTTTCGGTTTTTATTGTTTTTAGGGGGGGGGGGGGAGATATAAAATCCAAAAATATTGTTGTTTCTGTTTGTACAGAGAAATTTGAAAAACTCCAACAACATTCAAATATTGAAAAATTTCAAAAACATTGAAAAATGCTCCTCAAAATTGAGTTTTGAAGCAAAAAGGGGAAATGATAGTACATTGACGGGATTGATCTAGTACATAGATAAACTAGATTAAAAATTACCGTAAGGCCAGCAATATGATATACAAAGATAGGCTTGACAGACTATATAGGAACTGATAAGATATAAAGATAATGAATGCCGAACCTAGTGGAATTACATCTTGAAAGATTGATAATATATCTGATTTAAAGAACAGTCAAAAGTCAAAATGATTACTGTGTGTGCATGTTTTCATTTTTGAAGAAAATTCTGCTTTGTTTTATCTTTAATTTTGCAAAGAAATTTAACTTGATTTTTTCTTTATTTTTATTCAAATCTTGGATCCTTTCCTGCGCGATAAGATTATCCGACTTGAGGGTTAAGATTTGGATATTCTGCTTTATTTTCTTGGTGTTTCGTATAAAATCTTGGACTTTCTCCGCGCGATAATACGGGATTATCCGAATTGAGAGTTAAGATTTTATGCAACTTCAACTTATTTACGTGTAGTCATAACGACCTTAAGGGAAAATTTTGACCTTCTGCTTTATTTTTTTTATTATTTTTGCATGAGTCACAGTTAATCAAAATTTGGAAAATCAAAAGAAAAATGTACATGTGATATTCACTGTATAAGAGATAGAAATGTTATATCTGATTGATGGGGTCCACATATGGTTTCGTGCTTAATTGAACCAAATTAAAGCATATCGTAAAGAATCCGACAAGTCTGTGAAAGGTTTAAGAGGACAATTATATCTGCAATCATCGTTGGGTTACGCGTATAATAATTATCGAAATTGAAGTGTTACTTAGTGATATTTTCGTCAATATGATTCCATGCTCAACTCACAAAAATATGTATTGCTTTAATAGTTTTGTCGTTTATTGTTTTTCATTATTTGCTATTTGAAAATTTTCGAAAATCCAAAAAGATTTTTCTTTCTTTTCAATTCTGCTTTAGTTTCGACTTACCAAGCTAGTGAATAAATTCAAAAGAAAAAGAAAAAGATTGATCCCCAAAAATTTTAAGTTAATCGTGTTTAACGTATTATCAATTGGTATCAATTGATGTATTTGACGTAAAAATCCGTTTAAGTTAAACATTACCGATCCTTGATTGATCGGGTATTTTAATGTATGCATTAAACCCTAAAATTGGATTTAATTGATTATTTAATTCATTGTTAAAACCTTAATTGGTTTTAATATTATTTAATTCCTTAAAAGAGATTTGTTTCTCATTCACTAAGGAAAACATGGTGATTCGTTAAAATGTTTAACGAATGTAAAGCCATTCGTCATTTAAAACATAACGAATGAGTTTCTCATTCGTTGTAAAGACATTCGCTTCCGTTGTGCATAACGAATGGAGGACATTCGTTTAAACATTTAACGAATAGAATGTATAATATATCATTCGTTAAAGGTTAACGAATAACTTCTTTATTCGTTAAAATGTTAACGAATAAGAGAAGGTAATATAAGATTCGTTAAAATTTTAACGAATGAGAATCATATTCGTTGAAAGGTTTGACGAATCAGGATCATAAGTTAACGAATGAGGCCATTCGTTAGTTCAAATTTTGAACGAATGACCTCAAGAAATGTGAAATTATTGAGTTTATAATCCCAAGGGCAGACGAATGACCCTTCATTCGTCCGTTCCTATTACATTGTCTTCTCAAGCCAACCTTTTGCCAATTTTTTTTTTAGAATTCAGAACTTGCATTTCAGATCATTTGAATAACAATTTCTTATTCTACAGGTAAAGGCGATCTCAAGGATATATTAAACATGTGATTTCATCGGATAACTAGGGATTAACAGTTTGAATTGTTTTGTGCATGTTAATCGCTCAGTTAAACTTCAATTAAACCTCATAATCAAATCAATTTTTGAATAAATGATCGATGAATGGTGCATTAAATTGATTATCAATTGTACTGGTTATGATTGATTGTGAAATGTTTGAGTAATCGATGATTCCGTCATATAATCTTCATCATGTTTGACTTTGATTAGTCAAAATTAAAAGTAAATTGACGTTGGTTTAGTCAAAGTGATTATATGAATCAGATTCGTTATAATAATAACGAATGAAAAATGATTCGTTATCAGTATGACGAATGATAGTCTGATTCGTTGATTAGTTAACGAATAACTATCTGATTCGTTAAGGTAACAAATAGATAATTAATCTTTATAACGAATTAGAATTGATTCGTTAAAGGAATTGATAACGAATGGAGTGTAACGAATCGAGCTGATTCGTTTGAATGTTGAACTTGATTCGTTAGTTGTAACGAATAAGTTAACAATTAAGGGTAATTCGTTACTTGTAACGAATGTACCATTTAATGTACGAATGTCTTATTCGTTTAAATCTTTTGACGAATGAGATTGACATTCGTTAATCAGATTATTATTTTTGAATATTTTTCTAATGTTTGCTCATATTTAATAGATATGGCTGACAAGAATATTCAAAACCCTGTTCCCGAGCAACAACTAGTAGATAATGCTGAGCCACAGCCTGAAATTCAAGCTGAACCTGTTCAAGCTCCCATCATGCAGTCATGGAACAAGAGCTATAATATTTGTGCCTATCTTGAGCCGAACTTTGAAGATTCTCCGATATTCAGGGGAATGATTAGTTTTCTGATTCGCTCGAGAATCTACAAGGCCATTTCTACCCGTACAGTTGTTTATCAGAAGATAATACAAGAGTTCTGAATACTGCTAAGTTCAATGAAGAAGATAATCAGATAGAGGCGGTTATTCAAGAAAAACGGGTGGTGATCGATATTGGCATGATCAGAGACTCACTGAGATTTAATGACACTATTGATGACAGATGTGGGTTCGATAGAGCATTGATCAAAGGGTTATTTGGCCGTGTAAAGTATAATGGTGATTTGGGCAGATCTATATACAACAAAGCGAACTTGTGTGAACAATACAAGTATCTGCTTCACGTATTGATTCATTGTCTCGGTGGACATAAGGGTGGATTTGACGAGTGCCGAGTGATGCTTCAATCTGCGTTTGTTGCCCTTGTTCTTAATAAACCATTCAATTTCTCAGAATTGGTTTATTATCATTTGAAAGAAAACATCACCAGCAGACATAAGTTCTTAATGTATCCCAGATTTTTGCAAATGATGATTAATGATCTGTTGCCTGATTTGGAGAAAGATCAAGCAGATGTGATGAAGCTTGATCATATGAATGAAGAAACGATGCGACGTTTGAAATCGTACAGAGGTCAACGCTTGGCAGATCGACCAAAGTTTAAACGTTTGATTGGTCATCTGGCGAATATTGATTATATTGCGCCACCTAATGATCGTTGGGCTCATGACGATTCAGAGTCAGAACATGAAGGTGGTGATGGTGGTGATGATGGAGATGATGGTGGTAATGGTGGTCCAGGACCACAAGCCGAATTAACTTATGAGCAACAGCGTAAACGTAAGGGAAAGGAACCGATGGTTGATAAGGGTGAGAAACCAAAGAAGCAACGTGTTCGACGTGGTTCGGGTATTGAGATACTGAGTCAACCGTTTGTGTCTTCTACTGCTGTTTCTACTCCGATTATTACTTCTACTGCTTCTCGAATTCCACAAATTCCATGATCTCCTATTCATATTACAGATTTTCCTTGTTCCCCAACACCTGTGCAGATGCCTACTTCTCCAATGCCTCCAACTCTTACTTTGGCTACTACTATGAGGCCTGATCCTCATTTTGGAGACATATTACATACTGTATTGGCATGGCTGCCTACACCACAGCCAACTACTCCTGTTACTCCTGTTACTCCGACAATGTTGCCGAGACCTGAGCATTCTTTTATGTCATTCAGTCGTCCTCCGGGTCCTATGCAACTGGTGAATCCGAATTTCTATCTTATGGCTCCCCAAGCTCAATGGTTTCACATGATCAATCTATTGCATTTACATCACCCTCAAATGCAAGCAGATAGAGCTGCAAATGAGCTAGCGCAACGGAATTTGCTGAGGCATCTTCTATCGGCTCAACGTGATAATAGGGAACTTCGAGCCCTGATTGCTGCTCAGGGGGAGAGATTAGATAAGCAGGATGAGATCATTCTTCAGTTGACTTGTAAAGAAGATGAATTGAAGAAATTAAAAAATGATGAAGAAGATCAAGATGATGCGGGGGGTGGTGTAGATCAGCAACCGGGCAGAAGTTCCACACCGTCGGCGGGTAATAAGACTGATGTGAGTGTTGGTGGTCGGTCTGAAGCTAGTAATCTATAGATTGTTCCATATAAAGATTACACGAGAGCCAAGCCAATAGATGTTATTCCGGCTAACATGCTTTTGTTTGTAGGAATGGATGGAGTTGTGTACTGTAACATCCAACTTTTGTTAAATAAATAATAGAAAGTTTTGTTAATAGTGTGTGTCGTTAAAGTAGTCTTGTGTTAAGTGTTTGGGAAGTAAGAATTGGGAATGGGTGGTGGGACCCATGAAACCCCCTCTATATATATAACCCAACCACTTCTTCCTTTTCTTTTCCTTTCTCATACAAACACACAAACACACACACTCAAGAACACACACACACTTTCTCTCCACATTCCGGATCCAAATCCGTGTAAAAAGAGGAAGAATCTCGTGTGTAGACATCATCAAATAACAAGAATCATCGTCCAGATCTACGTATTTTCCGGATCTGAACTCGAACCCGTAGCAAAGGTAGGTTTCAGGTTTAAATGGTTAAGTTTTATGGTTAGAATCGTCATGCAAACAGATATAATGATAGATCGGGTTGTAAAATGTAAGAAAATATAAACTTGTTAAGTTATAACCTCTCGGGTGCACTTTGTGATAAAAGGTGGTGTTTGGACTTTGAGAGATGGGTTCAGGATCAGGTGCATGGGGTCAGAATGTGTCAAAAGTTGGGAAAGAGTAAAAATCAGGTCCTGAGGAAGAGCCACGAAGTAAAATGGCTTAAAAATGGTAAAAGCGAAGAAAGGCAGGCATTTCGCTTCGCTCAGCCATGAGAAGCGAAATAGGCATTTCACTTCGCTTAGCCATGCGAAGCAAAACGCTTCCATGCGAAGCGAAACATTTTCATGCGAAGCGAAACACTTCCATGCGAAGCGAAACAGTTTCATGCGAAGCGAAACGCTTTCATGCGAAGCGAAACAGTCCCATGCGAAGCGAAATTCTTCCATGCGAAATTTTATAAAATTCATTTTCTGATGCATTTTTGTTAAAGGACTGTTAATGAAAATAAAATTTTTCCAAGCTGACCTGGCAACTTAACCCCAGCCAGGGGCGCTGCCCCTTGGACCCTGCTAAGGGCTGCCGCCTCTAGACCCCGCTACCAGTGGCGTTGCCCCCGGACCCCCGTTAGTTGAGGGTGTCATTGACTTAGATATAAGAAGTATTAGTAATGGATATTTGACACTCGTAATGCGTTATACAGTTAGCCGTGCACAGCTAAAGAAGGGCATTACTATTAACGGCGAGAGAAACCGACTTCAGGTGAGTTTCTAGCCCCTTTATCCGTTATGTTTTTGGGGTTGTGTGCATACTCCTTTGTGATAGTTGTTAATACACTTAACTTAAATGGTAAGTGTATGATATGTGTATGTTATATGTACGACTAAGTATTGAATGTTATTATGGAATGTTTATACGAATGAATATGTACATATACGTATATCCATGACCATAAGATATGTAACGTATGCATGAATGAAAATGAATGTATAAACGAGTGACGCGACAGGAATGAGACAAAGGGACCAGACCCTAAAAATATCTGAGACAGAAGGGACCAGACCCTGATAATATCTGAGACAGAAGGGACCAGACCCTAATAATATCTGAGACAGAAGGGACCAGACCTTAATAATATATGTGATGGTAGAGATAGAATAGCCTATGGTAAATTACAAGGCTTTATGAAAGAAAGTATGTAAGCGCGTGTGCATGTATATAAAGTTTGTATGAAAGAAGTAAGAGTAAGTAAGGTATGAATACGTATCTTCGGATGCGTATGGGTAAGGATATGAATGTATTGTATGTTAATTGATTAACTAGAACTCACTCAGCGTAGCTGACTTTTAGTATGCACGCAGGAAAATAGGTTGAGGCAACTGGCTTAAGGAGGGACACAGGGCATGGACTGAAGAGACTGGCATCCATGATGAAGTGTTATGCCTGTTTTAATTAATTACTTATGAAAAGACAATTGTATGTTAAGACAAGAATGAATGTTTTGTAATGTGATGTTTGAAGTTTTTAACTATTCCGCGAAGTTTTAATATACTCTGATTTTAGAACTGTGTTTGTGAGTAAATCCAACACTAAAGTAGGGTTACCGGGAACGAGGCCTTACATGTACAGTATGGTGAATGCAGATGTGATCGAAGAAGGTGAATTTGTTGATCACTCATTAACAAAAGAACAAATTTCCTTGCTTTTGGATCTAAATGAGGAAGAGGTAGATTTGTTGGATAAGAGTATGGATGTGGAAATGGAAGAGAGTGATAATACAGGCATTCCTCACGGGAATGTGCCTGATGATTTTGAAGAAGTAGAAATTGAAGACGTTACTGCTAAGGATTACCCTGAGTTTTATACCGACAACAATACCAACGACTCAGGTATTCTGTTTTTCACGACTGAACACTTTAATGCAGCAAAACGTCGTTTACAAGAAGAAAAAGATAAACTTAAAGCTGCTAAATCAAGTCATGTATCTGCTACTGATAAAAAGCGTAAACGTGCTTTGGATGGTATGTTTGAACACAATGTTGCAAAGATGAACAAGATGATCGAGATTTTCCGATATCATGATCGTGAAGAAGTTAAAGTTGAGAAGGCTCGAGCAACGGCATACCAAATGAAAAAGTACAAGCCTACGAAAGACGTGAAAGGAGACTTGGTGGCATGGCAGTGTGATTCAGATCTTAAGGTATATATCGTGAAGAGGGAGCATGGTATTTATTATTTCAAACGCCTACACGATATCTTATCTATGCCTAGATGGGATGTGAGAACCCTAGCCAATCGACCGTTTGTGAATCGTGGGGACGATAAGTGGGCTAGTTGGTTTTATAAACAGTTATTGCATGAAACCCATTTTTGTTTCAAGTTCTTCAAGCCTCAGGTGCCTACTCATAAGTACATCGATGAGATTGATACTCGCACAGGCTGGATAAAATTAATTTTACAGGTAAAGCCGCCAAAGACTATGAAGAGGGTTCCTATGAAGATATTTCCTCAGAGTCTGTTCACCTCATTTAATTATTGGTACTACGACAATCATACAGGTGAAGCGGTTATTGTATATGGTCACGGTTCTAACAAGAAGACAATACGTGTGATTGATCTAATGTGGCTGGTTAACTTATCTGAGTCTGACAACGATGCGCTATTTACTAGTCAGATCAGATATGCTAGCGTAAGAGACTATAAGCTTGCTTTGCAGTTTTAGAAGGTTGTTAGAGTCTGTTACGCATACAAGATTCACAGTTGTGTTGACTGGAAGACGAAGATTTTCCAGAACTAAGAGATAAAGAGCTCGAGACGAGGGGGAGTTTGTTGATACATGTTTTGTACGTCTATAGCTTTATCAGGGTTATTAATGTAATAGTTTAATGTATAGGGGTTATAATGTAAATATGCCTAAATGTAAGGCACATTCAATACCCTGTAACGAATGTGTCACATTCATCTAATGTACGTCCCATTCGTTAACCCAAATTAACGAATGGAACATAACGAATGTTGGCCATTCGCTATCTTTAATGTAATAACGAATAAGGTTGTTTATTCATTAAGCAAGTGTAACGAATGACTCATTCGTTAAGTTTATCTTAACGAATGAGGTCATCTCCCTATATATACCCCAGTAATCTATTCTATTCATAAGAGTTCTGATATTTGCAATTTCTCTCTCGTTACTCTGCCGAATTGTTCACTCAACATACACACTACACACATATAACGTATGCAAGCCTAATCGTATTAGAATCAACATATGTATTGTTGTTATCAAGATCTAGATCCGTATAGGTTCTTTCAAGCATTGTGAAAACGTTATTCGAACGTTTACGAGTCAGGAATCAAGTCGTAAATCGATACGTTAAGTCGTGTTCTTTCAATACGTTAATGGAGATCAATACATTAAGCCTGGAGAGAATCTGGCTGCATAACATTACATAAACATAAATATGGCATAGATCACTCTACACATTCACTAGGGAAGGCCTATTTATAGGCAGTCCTCCTCATTCGTTAGCATCACTAACGAATGAGGCTTCCTATAGCGAATGACCTCCCATTCACTAAATATCCTTAGCGAATGGGCATTACTTTAACGAATAAGCCTCCATTCGTTACACAATAGTAACGAATGAGCTCTTACATTAACGAATACGTCTAGTCTTTAACGAATGAGGCCCATTTGCTAAACATCCTTAGCGAATGTGCCTTTATACATTAACATAAAGACTAAACAACCCCTATCCAATTCGAACAGTTGCAGACACCAAATCCGTGCACTTACAGACTCCCCCTTTTCCGTAGCTGTCGAATGCTTTCCAATACTTTAGCATCCAATTCTTTAGTCTTCAATACTTTAGCCTCCAATACGTTAACGTTGAATTTGTTAACGATGTATACGTTAAAGTCGAATACTTTAACCGCTAATATTTTAACTGCATATCATCAGTCGTACAGTCAACCTCCCCCTTGGCTGATGATTCTCGGGCTTGTGCAAGTAGACAAAATATAACTCTTTGTAAGCAAACCAACAACTTGCAGCTACTCGTATAAGATCTCCCCCTCAAATAAGCATCTCCAGGTGATCATTCCGATCATCCAACTGGCATATGATATGGATCAATCAAACGAATCAATTTGCAGCAAGTCATCGGCTATCTGTCGCACTGGTAAAGTACAAAGATCTTTACATTTAACCTCGTTACACATCTTCAAGAACAACCCAAACATTCTGTATCTTTCACTTTGGTCTTTACTCTCTTGATAACGTCTATCCCAAAATATAAATCTTTAAAGCTCTTCGGCAACCAATACGCTTGGATGCGTTAATGCTTTGGGCATATGATTCAGAGTTCCAACCTTCGTTAATCAATCCCGAACAATCTTATTCTTCAATCAAATGACAAGACTCGCATATTCCTCAACAAGATTAACCCATTCAAGAATTGTCCCCTTCAACAGAAGCAATCCGCCGAATACTCGTAGCCAACATTGTCAGGATCAAAGTCCCTCAGAAAGAAGTAAACGGACAGACACTCGTATCCCACATTGTCAAGTTTCAATCTTGAACAAATCAATTCATGATCGAAGAACAATTGCAGTCTTGAACTCGGTCAAACATAGCTTTGCATCACATATTACCACCCGAACTGCAGTAATTTTTCAAGAAATCCTTGCAAACGTAGGAAGATACCAATCGAATAAACTCTTTGAAATTTTTATCTCACCCTTTTCTTGACAAATTAGGCAAGGTATTGAACAATTCTTCGAAAATCTTCAATAAAATTCTCGTTAACTTAATCGGTTACTCCCCCTCGGCCCCTCGATATGCGTGAAAAGTCGGCCGGAAAATATATCGCCAAATTTTACCAGAAGAGTATCCCGCATATTTAAAAAATTTTTTGGAAAAATTTCGTTTAAGAAAATTTTCCGAAAATATATCGCCAATTTTTTTTTTTTTTTTTTTTAAGATCCTCATACGTTATTTGGCCTTCATTCGCTAGAACAGTAGCACATTCGTCCAGCATCCATCCACATTCGTACACGGACACCCGAATGGCTCCAAATACTTTAAGTTCGGTTTACGATTATTTAGAAGCTCATAACTCGTCTTCTTGAGCTTCTTTAAAATTAGTACGCGATTCAGTGTATAACATGCAGTATTCACAACTTCGTTCCAGAATTGAACAGGTAGCTTTGAATCAACAAGCATTGTTCTTGCAGCTTCAATCAGCGTACGATTGTTTCTTTCAGATACACCATTCTGTTGAGGAACAAAAGGTGCACTGAATTCCTGATGAATTCCTTTTTGAATGCAAAAGAAATCCAATACATTATTCCTGAATTCAGTTTCGTTGTCACTACGAATTCGTCTCACTTTCAGTTTATAAAGTGATTCGATCTTTGTGATAAGATTCTGAATTAAGACAGGAGTCTGATCCTTCGATCCCATAAATAACACCCATGAGTAGCGTGAGAAATCATCCGTTACTACTAAATAGTAAAAATCTCCAGCAATACTAGCACGGTTCAACGGACCAAAGAGATCCATATGAAGTCGTTCCAGAGGAGTAACAATAGTGTTTAGTGACTTGCTTGAATGTGATTTCTTCTTTTGTTTCCCCTTCTTGCACGCGACGCAGTGATCATTGAACTTGAAATTCTTGAGTGACACACCATCCACTAAATCATTTGACATTAGAAAGTTCATCTTTCGTAAGTGAATGTGTCACATGCATCTATGCCAAAGAATAGAATCTTTTTCAGTAGCTTTTGACACGAAGCAAGTAGTTGAGGGTGAAACCGGTACATCATAACTCATGTCAAGTATATAAATATCATTTGATCGAGGTGATCGCATGACAACCATGTCTTCTGGAATCGTGTATCCCGGTTGAAGGATGACACATTCCTTGTCGGTGAAAATAGTGGTAAATTTCTTATCACAAATCTGTGACACGCTCAACAGATTATGATCCACCTTTTCACAATAATTAACCTTCTCAAACATACTTTCCCGTTTGAAACTTCTCCCTCTTTCGTAATCATTCCACACTGGTTACCAGCAAACGCAACATAACCCCCTTGAATATCTTTGACGTTATTCAGAAGATCCAGGTTGCCGGTGATATGCCGAGAACATCCACTATCCAATATCCATTTGTGATTAGACACAGACCTATATGAACTCTGCACAAACAAGTAAAATGATTAGTTCAAAAAGGCAGCCCAAGCCTCATTCTTGGGCTCTCCCTTTGATACTTTAGGAGAAACATTTAAGTTAATGCTAACATTCGGGACTTGAGAATATGTGACGGTTTTCTTAGTTTTTTTCTTTAAGTATCCATCACGTATTCTTCCCGAATCAATATTTGAACAAATTGGTTGAGCACGGTCAACACATTTGGTTGCTACATTATCCGAATCAATCCGAATAACTTTCTTCGGATTAATATTCGAATACATTATAACAAACTCATCAAATTGATTTTCTTTTAAGTTTGATAATGAGTGAATCTTTCGAGTTGATGAGTCTTTGATATCATCAATCTTTGCTTTCACTTTTTGGAAACATGACCCGGTTCACCACATTTGAAACATAATCGAGAGTCCAAAGTGTTATGTGGCAAAGTACATGTAGTCTTTGATAGCAAAGAATTCTGAATATCATCTTTGGGTTTCTCAATTATAACTTTCTTCGGTGTTTCGTGTTTTAAACCCTTTGTTTTCTTATAGAATTCAAGATTTGTTAAATTCGAAAAATTTTTCAAACCTGATGATTTTATAAACGTGATAGGTTTAAAAACATTAGTTTTTGGTTTTACTTGAACATTATCAATTTTTAATTGATAAATTTTTTGTTCAAGTTCACTCATTTTTGAAGTGTCATCATGAAATACACTTTCAATCATTTCAGGTTTAAGAAGATTCAAAGGAACTTCTTTGTCAGAAAACACTTTTGATAAATCCTTTAATTTAAAAACTTTTCCATTTGATGATTTCAGGTGAGGATTAACGAATCGCATCAACTCCTCATCAGACACCGAAGGCTTGTCTGATTGAGATGCATTAGATTTTTCCTTAGGAATTACTTTAGGATTTACCTTAGGATTATTTGATGTGTATGAAAAAACACCCGAAGATTTTGAACCATACACAGCTTGTTAAAAATCTTTAGGTTCACACAAAATGTGATTGTCAATTGGAATGTCTTTGTTTTTGACAATAACATCTGGTTCAGACAACTCCTCGATTGAACCATCCAATTCATGTTTGGTAAAAACTCTTTTACTTTCGATATGAATTAGTTCACGAGTAGTTTCAGTTGTATCAACATTTTCCGATTTAACAGTAGGCATATCTGAACATTTTTCCACATCGGGAATGCTACTGTAATCATGCTTAAAAGGAGGTGGAATTTCGACATATCCCAAACCTTGTTTTCCATTTTTCTTATGTAAATGATTAACTTCGATTATTTCATTCAATAGAAATGAAGAATCTCTGAATTTTCCAAGCTTATTTTTAAGTTCCATTACTTCGTTTTCAAGAATGGAAATACAGGTTCGGAGTCGTAGAATCTCCTTAAAATGTTGATCAACTTCAATGATCTTGCAATGAACCTTAGCTTTAAGATCATGATTGCTTTCAGAAAGAGTTTGAATTTTAATAGTCGATTGCTCTAATAATTTTGTTTTCTGTTTGTAGCATTCATTGATCATAAAGTGATCTTTTGTGAGAGTATTGTTCTGATTAACTGCTGTTTCAAGTTTGACTTTTAATACAGCACAATTAATCACTTCAGATGAAGGTTCAGATATTTTAGATTGAGGTTTGAAACATACCTCATCAATCTTAGCCATACAAGCATAAGATTCAACTTTCACAGAGATTGATTCAGTTTTAGACGACAAACTTTGATCAGTGTCAGTCTCAGAGTTAGACGAATCACTTCCCTCTGATACATTATCACTGCTGGCATCTTCAAATGTTGAGACCAATCAACTACTTGACTACCCAACAAACGTTGAGACCAATAGCCACGTTTGCTTGACTACCCAACAAACGTTGAGACCAATCAACTACTTCTTTGACCACTAAAGCTTGAGTAGTAGAAGATTTGTCTTGATCACCAGATACAGTAGATTTATTCTTATCCTCACCAGATGAATTCTTTCCTGAAGAACGTTCAAAATTGCATGAGCCAGAATAGTGTTTCCTCGGCTTGTCACATTCTTTAGCAAAATGGCCAAATTCCCCGCAATTATAACATTTTCCCTTCAGCTTATCAAACCCGACCTTTTTGTTCAACGTAGGAAGATCTTTTCCCGTTCGTTGCATAAACCTTTTGACTTTACGAACGATCATGGCCATGTTCCATTTTAAATCCATTAGCTCAAGATCGTCCGGGTCGATTTGATCATAATCTTCATCTGTGAGGTCGCTCGTAGCGATCTTCCTTCCAAGCTGTTCATAAGAAGTCATGAACGCACACACAAAAGCGAACTGTTGTTCAGCTTCTTGCAGATTTATCTTAGGCAAGCTTGATGCAGGAGCATTTGAGTTTGTAGTCGCACCATTAATGATAAAACATACATTAGGTGAACAGTTTACATTAGGATCGTCTTGAGATTGAGCAAAGAACGCATTGATTGGTACAGAACTTGAAGCATTATTTGTGGGCAAAGCACCTCCATAGAGTAAAGGATTCTGAGTTGAAGAATGTTGGTTTTGATTTTCTTTCAATGAATTTTGACGTTTGATATCAAATTCCCTTTCCTCAATCTTTTTTATAAATTGCACAGAAGTAAGCTCAGTTTTTGAAAGAAACCGTTTTCTTTCAACACAAACAAGAAAGTCGAGTATGATGAAGGTAAAGCATTATTCAGTGTATCAATCTTATCTGTCTCAGTTGGCTCGAGATTAACACTTGACATCTCCACAATCAGATCTCGGGATTAGCTCGAGTTGTATCAATTTTATCTGTACCTTTTTTTTTTAAGATCCTCATACGTTATCTGGTCTTCATTCGCTAGAACAGTAGCACATTCATCCAGCATCCATCCACATTCGTTATATTGGAATGAATGGGTCTCATCCACATACGTTAAGGATCCTTGTTCGTTATGTTGATCTTCATTCGTTAAGCCCGTTAACGAATGAGCTTATACATTAAACCACTAACGAATGTCCACATACGTTAAACCCTCATTCGTATGAACAGTACATGAATGAGTTTTCATTCGTATGAACAGTACACGAATGAGTTTTCATTCGTTAAATTCCAACGAATGTACTTATTCGTTAAGCCTCCGTAACGAATGAGTTTAAAATTAACGAATGAGTTGTTGGCAGTTACTGTAGACGCCGGAAAAACGCGAATCGCCTGAAAATTCTGTTATTTCGCCGGAAAACTCATATCTTCAAGCTGTAACAATGGCAGATTCATCCAAACATCATAATAAACCACCAAATTACATCCGTATGCTCGGATTTTGATCAGGAACACGACTTTAACAATCAATTCGTCATTGAAGTACTAAATCTGATCTAATTAGAATCAAACCATAAGTTGATCATCCATGGCGGATTCTTCAACTCATCATAATTAACCATCAGAATACGTTACGTAACTTCGGATTCACATCAGGAACACAATTATATAATCAGATTCATCATTCAATCAATGAATTTGATCCAAATCCGATTAAAACCCGATGAACTTGAAGAACACGAACTGTTGCGTATCACGAGCAACCTCCGGCTCTGATACCACTTGAAAGAACCTATACGAATCTAGATCTTGATAACAATGATACACATGTTGATTCTAATACGATTAGGCTTGCATACATTATATGTGTGTAGTGTGTATGTTGAGTGAACAATTCGGCAGAGTAACGAGAGAGAAATTGCAAATAATAGAAATCTTATGAATAGAATAGATTACTGGGGTATATATAGGGAGATGACCTCATTCGTTAAGATAAACTTAACGAATGAGTCATTCGTTACACTTGCTTAATGAATAAACAACCTTATTCGTTATTACATTAAAGATAGCGAATGGCCAACATTCGTTATGTTCCATTCGTTAATTTGGGTTAACGAATGGGACGTACATTAGATGAATGTGACACATTCGTTACAGGGTATTGAATGTGCCTTACATTTAGGCATATTTACATTATAACCCCTATACATTAAACTATTACATTAATAACCCTGATAAAGATCGAGACGTACAAAACATGTATCAACAGTATGATTCTCGGGATTTAACCGACGTTTCTCGGAAGCCTTTAGGTCATCTCGGTACGTTAAACCATTTAACTTTTCTTCCATAATGCCTTATACTTCAATTTGGAGGGACTTGGATGTAACTTCTTATATTATATCAAAAAAAAAATAACCTAACCTTAACTCCCATTAGCAGCTGCGATCGGACCTGGTACCCCCCCCCCCCTTGCGATTTACCTTCTGTGCTGCCAAGATTAAACTGTAAAAACTTCAATTCAAGGTCATTTTTATGATTCCCCATGTCTTTTACACCTTAATTGATCATATTAACGCGCTTATTGGTCGTTAAGGTGGAGTTTTGATGATAACAGTTGCTGACAGATTCGTATACGTTTATTGTAGGGTCTGTAACACAATGACAATCCATTGTTTTTGATCGATTCTTTTTTCCATGATGTTCTAATTTGAGTCTAGTTTCCAGAAAGGTATAAAATGTAATTTTTGGACGAGATATGAATGGTTTTTATGATTTTATAAGATCGAGTGTCAAAGCTGATGCGGGATGACGGATTCTGGTCTGTCTTCCCGATGTCATAACCCTTTTTCGACAAGTCCAAATTGGTTGGTTCCACTTCTGGAAGTTATTATTTTGAGTTAGGAACCAAACCCGATTGCAATCATTTAATTTGGCTGGGTAATGATTTTTATAAAAATAAAACCATTTTGTTGTGAACTGAAATAGCTGCACGTACCTTGCTGTGTTGGAGGAATTTTTATAATTTTTGGGTCTGTTAGAAAAATATAATAAAAATATTTTTATAGACCTAAGACATTTATTAAAGTCTGGTAAAAAATTAATAATTTATTTCAAAGGTTATCCTATATAATTAAATGCATCTTCGCATGCTAAAATCTGCACGTTTTACTTGTTATTAAATCGATAAGTTCGTTTTAGGCTTAATCGGGTGGCTGTCCAATTGAGCATTTCCGGGACTGTTTTGGTTGAGGTTTTTGCACCAAAATATTCCTAGGTATGTCTAATATAACATATGTGTGAATCATGTTCATTGGTGTTCGTTAGGTCGGTCAACTAATTGTAGTTTGATTGTTATGTTCGGTTGACTAGAATTGTAGTTTGGTGCGTTTAACGTGAGAGTTGAAGTTATTAACGACCAATTCAGCTTGGGGACACTCGGTTTGATGTACAGGCTGTTCAAAATTCATTTTTATAAGTTATGGGGCTGAATTGGTTGTCGGTTACTCCAACGGGTCGGTACAACGCGCAATTGCGTTTATTGAATAGTTGGTGGCGTTGTACTTGCGGGTTACCGACCCAATTGACTCGTCTTGGCGTCGTGTGGACTTGTTGGCTGTGATTTTATCATAATGGGTCCACACGGGGCTGAGTTGGACGTTAATGGCCTAAACGACTCGTAAACGTGCGTATTGGTATCACCTAGTGCTTCCGGGGGTAATTTGGGAATTCTTTATTCCGGGAGTATCTAAGGGTCGTATTGGTGAATGTGAGGCCTCGGGGGCTGTTGTGATTTAGTTTTATGAGGTCGAGGCTTTAGGTGACCCGAACCCCATTAAAAAGTCTCATAGGATAAACGATTCATCTTGATGTCATTAGTATTGATTGAATGTAAACCGGCAGGTGTTTGAGTCTTGGATTACTTTGGGATTCTCTAGCTCGTGGTGAGTCCGTGTCTCATGTCAGGTGAGTTCATGATGCCCCTTTTTACTCTTTTATGTTTTGGGCTAGCATGCACACCTAAGTGATTTTACTTGATGAAACGTTTAAACTGTTTATATAGGCTTGCTAGTATATGGTAGACCTTGGGATGTTATAGTATATATATATATACATTATTGTTTGGCCTATATTTGGCGATGTTGTAGTCGTATCGACTACTGATGTTACGTATGATTACTTTGTGTTTGCATGCGTTGATGAGTTGTTACGTGTTTGGGTTGTACGTTTGCTCGACCTTAATGTTATTACTTGGATGTTATATATATATATTTATATATATAGGGATGCACTTATAAATATGTTTATATGTAGGTTTGTATATGTATATATACATAAGGATGATTATTTATCGGAGATGATGGCCTAACTGATGTATCCCTTTTATAGTTAAAACCTTTGGGAATGACTATTATGATTATTATATTTATGTTATTTATTAAAACTTGAACTCACTCAGCTCAAGCTGACTTTGTGTGCATGTTAGTGTGAGTTTCAGATTAGGAGGTGGATGCATTGCCGCTTGGAGTGTACGAAGCTACTTGGACGGTGGAGAGAATACTTAGTCGGATGTTTCAATAATAATAAACATTTTCTTTTTAACATTTATTTAAATGCATTTAAATTGGTTTTGGGAACTTATTTTATTATTTAACTTTTCCGCTGAATTATACTCTGAATTGGTTATTTTAATGAAATGTATTATTTTCAAGTTAAAATATTTTTATAGTGTTTTGTATGAATACCAACTGTGGGGTTCCCGGGGTTCGGGGCCTTACAAGTTGGTATCAGAGCCTTGGTTCGAGGGATCCGATCATCCCGAATGCTTGGACTCGAACTGTAAGAGAAAAACTAGTATGCCACTGCGAGTAGTCGCACGCCAAGAGGTAACTTTAAATTGTTTAGTCATTCCTTTGAATTTTAAAGTTCCAGTATGTGATTAATTGTTTAAGTGTTAGATAGAATACTAATGTGGTTAGGGGCAGGGGGTGCTTAGGACGGGCCGGTGAAGTAAACGACTAATAACACTTGATCAACGTTATTAGCAGTTTACCCTTACCAACTGTGGGGTTCCTGGGGTTTGGGGCCTTACAGTGGTGAGCACACTTCTTACACCACCCGTTTCAATGAACTTAGCGTGTTGGTGCACACCTTGTTACCCCTACTTTGCGTGCCATCGACAAGTACATTAGAGGACTACCAAAAGAAATCCAAGACAGTGTCTTCAGTAGCTCTCCTAAAGAACCCCGTGACGCAATTAACCTTGCTACAACCCTCACTTAATCATGTCAAAGCAGGACTTTGACAATGAAAGGTTTGAAGAAAAACACTGAGAAATCACATTCGAACCAAAAGAAACTAAGCCTAAGTCATCCAAACCGCCTACACAACCACAACAATAAACGCAAAAAC
>NW_027499020.1:0-100732 GCF_021521415.1 Bidens hawaiensis | reverse complement strand
TCTTTTTCCACTCCTTCATACACCAAGACCATATCCTTAGTCCTCCGAATATACTTTAGGATGTTCTTGACCTCAATCTAATAACTTGTTCCTATTATACGTCTGGTCTAGCGCATAACATGTTGTACAAGATGGATCCAATTTCCCATGCATGCATATGAAAGTTCTTCACATTTTCATTTGCTCGTATATGCTAGGGCATTGAGATTTATCAAGTAGTGTTGTACAATCCCGTTTTCTCGTTTCGGTTAATAAAATAAAATATGAGCTATTATGTGTCGGGCTTGTGTTGGGTTAAGTAATATGGGTAATGGACTTGGGTTAATAAGGAAACGAGAAAGACCATGGGCTTAAGCCCATGACCCATGATATAAGTACCATTATTATCCATTAATTCCCTCATTCTCATTCATTCCATACACCATCCAAAACACACACTTAAGCTCTCTCTCTCTAGCCAAAATAACCAAGGAAAACCCGAGTATCGATCCGAGGTAATGATAGTATGATATTGTATGGATCCAAACCCGTTAGATCTAGTCGCGAAACAACGAGCCGACACCCTAAACAGTTAAAGTCACAAGATCCAGATGGAACCGGGTATAAACCGATCAAAAGTTGAGCTTAGGGGTCACCCTCAAAATCTGGATCAAACGGGACGAAAAACGGTGAAAAACGAGTGAGATATCGCTTTTCCTGCGAGATCCTGGTTTTCCGGCGTTGACGGCGCCGAAAAAACAGCGTACGAGGATAAGGATGTCAGAGAATGTTTCTGACATTCTCTGACCTAAACCCTAATTCGTTAACGGAGGAATAACGAATTAACAGTAATTCGTTATACCCATTCGTTAACGAAAAGTAACGAATAAGCTTGGATTTGTTAAGCCATTCGCTAAGTAATTCGTTAACGGAGAACTGACGATTGAACCCCCAGTTCGTTATAAGGTCCAGTTCATTGCAAAGGTTCAATTCGTTATACAGGCCAGTTCGTTATAAGGTGCAGTTCGTTATAATGGTTCAACTCGTTATAAAGTCCCTTCGTCAAGAAGTAACGAATGAGCCCCATTCGTTAAGGAACTGGATAACGAATTA
Organism: Bidens hawaiensis; assembly: GCF_021521415.1. NCBI lineage: Eukaryota > Viridiplantae > Streptophyta > Magnoliopsida > Asterales > Asteraceae > Bidens > Bidens hawaiensis. The sequence continues at coordinate 99,640 of NW_027499020.1, read as the reverse complement.
AACTTTGAAAGAATGACAGAAAGGTCCCTAGACTTAGATTAAAATGGATTAATTACAAAGAAGCCCTCAAACTTTATGAGTTAACAAATAAAATAATAAATTAGAATTCTAATGAAAAATGTATTACGACAGCTCGACCCCAGCCAGGGGCTCTGCCCCTTGGAACCTGCTAGGGGCTGCCGCCCTTAGAACCCCGCTGAGTGGCGCTGCCCCTCGGACCCCCTGTTCGTTGAGGGTTATAACTAAACTAGAAATACAATACGGGTAGCGATAGTTAATTGATACGTGTAATTGTTATACAGTTAGTCGTTCACAACTAAAGAAAGGGATAACCATTAACGGTGAACGTAACTGAGTTCTGGTGAGTTTCTAGCCCCATTCCTTGTTATGTTTTCGGGGTTGTGTGCATACTCGATGTGATTAGTTATACACTTACCTTAAGTGGTAAGTGTATGCCTTATATGATTTATATATGAATGAATGCTTGTCGGTGCATGAATGATCTTCGGATATTGCATGTAGTGCCAGGTAATGGTTTGATGATATGGTTGTTGTATATGAAGAATGAATGATGTATGTACATATGAAACTTATAATTATAGAAAGGTATGGTGATGTGTGCTGTGCGTGCGGTTAAATACGAAAAAGATAGATGAATTGCTTTTGCATAAGATTGTGTTTTAAATTTATAAAAGTGATTTCTACAAAGACTAAACACACACAAAATAGGCAAGTGTACCTATCGTATATGTAGAATAGTATTGGTAAGAACCAAGTATCGATCCGTGGACACAAATGTTTCTAATGATAAATCGTTGTTTTACTTTAATCGGAGGTTTCAATCATTTTGGAGTTAATTTCTGTACTTTTTATAAAATATAAATACTTATACTTGTATATAATATATAGGTGACCAAGATAAGAGATTCTAAACGAGTATTTCAATTACGTGAAGGTTACCATCTAAGATCAAGAATCCACTCCATTTTAGCATTGATAAATAATATTTAAACATGTGGTAAACTTGTCGTAGCAATATATGATAGATAGCTCCTTAAACCTTAAGTGAGCATCTTTGGCACTAAGGAGATAACATGCACATTTTAAAGTCCATCCTTTCCTAATGTCATGCCATCTCAATGATGTCAATTTAAGTTGGCAAGTAGTTTCATAAAGTAGAAAGATTAGGATTGACTTCGATTTCTCAAATACCAATTCTAACAACTTCGGGTGGTTGTAGTTAACTCATACAACCTCACCTTGGTTGATTTATGTAGGTTATAATTACACATTCCATTAACATATGATTTCTTTAACTAGTATGATATCCTAAGCAAATCCATTTTCGGATTACCATGACTTAGAGAAATACATCATAACTTATATCTCATCATTTCTAAGTACAATATAAGGATCCGTGTTTCGATAATGTATCAAAGTATTTATATCTTTCAAGAACATGAATCGATCATGAACGATTGCCAATAGAATTGACAACCACCAACTTTGTATTAGTGATTTAAGATGGTGGAACATTTCTCATCAAAAGATAATTGTAATATAACCATGTACTTTACTAGACTACACCACATGTTTTTTATAATTATCAAGTAAAACAAAGCTTCTTCATAGATTTTAGATGGTAAAAGGAGTTTAGCTCATAATGCGCATGATTATAAACATTAAGATGAATGATGATAACAAATACATGATTAAACTTGGAATGATCTAACCAAATGTAGATGAATCTTCCTTCTTAATGATGGTTAATGATGGATGACGATGATGGTTGATGGTGATGACCTCCAAGCCTTCCAACTCTTCACTAAATCTTCTATGTGAGTGTTAGTGTGTGTTTTTATATGAGAAAACCGGATAGAATTCTTTTCAAGGCACACTATTCAAATGACACAAGAGCCACTATTTATAGGCTGCCTGGAGAGAAAAGCATGGCCCCGTCCTTTATAAAGCACGGCCTCGTGTCTACGTGTCCCAGTTGCATGTTGTCAGATCGTACATGATTAGTCACCATGGCCCCGTTCTTCCTGAGGCACGGCCCCCGCGCTTTTTAGTGACATGTGCTAATTCTTTTTGTCGTTTCTGAAAGGTGAGCACGACCCCGTGCTTAGGTAGGCATGCCCCCGTGTTTTATTATGACATGTGCCAAATTCGTTTTGTCTTTTTCTCGAAGGTGACCACGGCCCCGTGTCCATTGAAGCACGGCCCCTTGTCTAGTTGTCCGCTATTTTGTATTTTCTTGTAGATTTTTGTCTTTTCTGATAGGTAAGCACGGCCCCGTGCTTTCATAAGCACGGCCCTGTGCTTCCAGAAGCACATCCCAGTGTTTCCAGAAGCACAACCCCATCCTTTTAGAAGCACAGCCCCATGCTTTCTGAAGCACAACCCCATGGTTTGCTGTTTTCTTGGGGTTTCTTTGGTTTTTCTTCGGTTTTCATTTGTTTCTTCGTTTGAGGCTTGGATTCACCTGAAAATACATTTTAACATGATAAGTAGTTGTTTTAACTATATTATAGGATAGAAGTTGCAGTTTTTAGAGATTATTTGATGCTAAAAAGATGTATATTTTTATATACATCAAACATCCCCACACTTGAACCTTGCTTGTCCTCAAGAAAGCTACTTATAAATATTCTCTAAAAATAGCAAGTTAGGACCATAGATTAAACATCCCCAAAAGAGTTCCAAGAAAATGGGAACAAAATATCCAACCTTAAATCATAGGAATATATGTAGTGATATATTAAAAAGTGATTTGTTTTTATGAGCTTCCGTTTATGCAAAACGTCACGTTCTCACAATGTTCACTCACACTCAGTTTTATATCTGATCATACCTGTGATGTATGTATGTGAACACTCTTAGCAAAAATGTGACCTGTGATAAATAAGCTTGTAACAAGTTCAAATCTCCACCTTTGTGAAGGGTTGCATAGATCAGAAGGTAATGTGGGTTGGTTTTGTGTGAGTAGGGATTTGGTATTTTGTGGTGGTTCAATGGTTTAGGTTAATGAGGATGAGGACGGTAAATACAACTTCTGCTGATTGTCGGGATTCTTAAGATGTCTTCAACGGTTAGCTCTTTTCTCCCGATTGCTATTTTTTTTAACCTAGTGACTCTTTTAAGGTCAGATCGTCAAGACCAGTTTTGTCAAGGATGTGGATAAGTTCTTCCTCAATCTTATTTTGAACATAACTTCCAACTCTAATGGATCGTTCGGCTTTCAGTCTAATAGCCCCCACCCTCATTAGTTCGGTATATTCATGCTGAGACTGAGTTTGAGTTTTTCTACATCTTCCTTCGTGAGACCAGTTTCCGCAACCTAAGCATCGTTCGTATCTTTTTGCTCTTCTTTTCATTGAGCTTTCGGAAACTCCACAAAATGGTAGCTTTTGTTCGTCTTTGCGCCACTTTTTCTTCACCTCATTGCTAAAGAAAAAGATTCTCTCCCTAAGTTCTGGAGGCAACCTAGGTTTTGCTAAATGTATGCAGCAAATGAAATTGAAATCGAAAGAATGCATTTCCAGTTCTTTAGGGTTTGCCGGTAAAACACCAGTGTTGTATTTTACCGGTAGGAGGGATAAAGTGGTAAGGTGTTTGGATAAGGTGTTTTTTTTAAATATGGAGAATGGTTTTAGGGAATGGTTTGAGAGGATTGTGAAAATATTACCTTCTTCCTTATACAACGCTTCGTGTGGTCTTGAAATGAATAATTGCGACAAGTTCTAAATCACATGAAACATATGACTCACTCACTTCTTCCAAAAAAATATTTATATGGCATGAGGTTTATCTCACAGTAACGGATGGATTGGGTATAAACGTCATATTTTGCATAAATTTGTTTTCATTATTACAAAACTTCTTTTTACCTTTTCACTTTTTGGTTATAGTAGATTTATAGTTGGTTATTTGCAAAAAAATTTCTTAGATTTTCTTTTAGTTTTTGTTATAAAAAATAGTCTTTACTTGCTACAAAAATTTTGTTATTTAGAGAATCGTGTACTTAGTTGAGCAAGCAATTGGTCAAGTAATTCCCCTCCCCACACTTGAATCTCACATTTTCCTCAATGTGAAAAGATTCATAAAAAGATTAATAATAAGATTCATATGAAGTATGGAGGGTAAAATGGAAAGGAACTTCCCTACGGGCCAACGAAATTTTGACAGAGCGTCCCCTGTTTTTCGTATGTTTTCCTATAGTGTACCTAAATCATAAAAACCTGCATACGACCAAAAAGCATAATAATACTGAAAATTATTATTATTATTGTTATTAGTATTATTATTATTTTATTTATTATATATTTTTAACCTTATTTCAATGCCTAGTTTAATCAGGGTCTTGGCCAGACCCTACTTCCAAAATGTTCATTGATCTGGGTGGAGGATTAGTACCTTCGAGACGGTCTCGAATGGCCCATCGATGTATGGTTTCAATCGATGTCCATTAACTTTGAACTTCTGGCCTTCAGAATTTGAGATCTCGACTGTCTCATAGTCAAAAACTGATTCAACTATGTGTGGACCTGTCCAACGAGATTTCAACTTTCCCGGGAAAATACGTAAACGTGTGTTATATAAAAGTACACGGTCGCCAACTTGAAATTTATTGTTTCCTCTTAAATGGGCGTCGTGTAAACGTTTAGTCTTTTCTTTGTAGACCAGGAATTTTCATATGCCAGTGCTCTTAGTTCTTCGAGCTCGTGAATTTGATCTTCTCGGTTTTTACCGGCGGACATTAGATCAAAATTCACTGCTCTCAGAGCCCAATATGTTTTGTGTTTTAGTTCTACTGGTAGATGGCATGCCTTCCCATAAACAAGTTTGAATGGTGTTGTTCCTATGGGGGTTTTGTAAGCCGTCCTGAGGGCCCACAAAGCGTCATCTAACTTTTCTGCCCAATTTTTGCGATTCATTCCTATAGTTCTTTCTAAAATCCTTTTTATTCCTCGATTCGAGACCTCTACTTGCCCACTAGTCTAAGGGTGATATGGTGTTGTCAGTCAGTGGTGAACCCCATATCGTGCTAAGACTTTATCCATCAGAGCGTTACAGAAGTGGGTACCTCTGTCGCTGATTAGGGCTTTCGGAGTACCGAATCGGGAAAATAACTTTTTCAGAAATCTTACTACAACCCGAGCATCATTAGTGGGAATAGCTTGAGCTTCTACCCATTTAGACACGTAGTCGACCGCTATTAGGATGTACTTATTTCCGAATGAGTTAGGAAAAGGGCCCATGAAATCTGTTCCCCATACATCAAAGACCTCACAAAATTGAATGCCTTTTGAGCCATCTCATTCTTGGCTGAGATGTTCCCAGCTCTTTGACAAGCATCGCATGCTTGGATCAAAGCATGTGTGTCTTTATATATGGTGGGCCAGATGCGTCAAACACTTTTCTAACCGTGGTGGCGGTACTATGGTGTCCACCAGTTGGTCCTTCATGGTAGTGTTTGAGAATATCTAAGGCTTCCTTTCCTGATACACACCTACGAATAACCTGATCTGCACCTATCCTAAACAAGTATGGATCTTCCCAGAAGTAGAACTTAAGATCGGAGAAGAATTTCTTCTGTTGTTGATAAGTAAGCCCTTTTCTTAGGATTCTACAAGCTAGGTAGTTTGCGAAGTTGGCACACCAGGGAATTTCGTCTTTCTCCTCTATGACTGCTTGGATATGCATGAGAACTTCATGTGGAAAATGATCATTGATGATTTCCTCGTGATGTTCTTCTGAAGCTGGGCATTCTAAGCGTGAGAGATGGTCTGCAGCGACGTTCTCTGCTCCTTTCTTGTCCTTGACCTCTATATCGAATTCTTGGAGTAGTAGGATCCATCGGATAAGTCTGGGTTTGGCATCTTGCTTGTTGAAGAGGTAACGTATTGCGCGTGGTCGGTGTAGACTATGGTTTTGGAAAGAACTAGGCAGGATCTAAACTTTTCAAAAGCAAAAACTACTGCTAACAACTCTTTTTCTGTTGTGGTGTAATTTTCTTGTGCATCGTTAAGAGTTTTACTGGCATAGTAAATTGGGTGAAATTGTTTTTCTTTGCGTTGTCCGAGTACGGCTCCAACTGCAAAGTCACTTGCATCGCACATGATTTCGAATGGAAAGGTCCAATCGGGTGTAACCATGATTGGTGCGTTGACAAGTTTATCTTTTAATATGTTGAATGATTCAACACATTCTTCAGAGAAGACGAATGGTGCGTCTTTCTCTAAAAGTTTGGTCATAGGTCTAGAAATTTTGGAAAAGTCTTATATGAAACGGCGGTAGAATCATGCGTGACCTAGAAAACTTCTAATGGCTCTGACTGAAGTTGGTGGTGGAAGTTTAGATATGGTTTCTATTTTGGCCCTATCAACTTTTAGTTCTGCTTGGGATATCGTGTGACCTAGAACGATGCCTTCTTTGACCATAAAGTGGCATTTTTCCCAGTTAAGTACTAAATTCACTTCTTCACACCTAGTCAACATTTTGTCTAGGTTTGTTAGACAATGATCGAAGGAGTCTCCAAAGACTGAGAAGTCGTCTATGAAAACTTCCATAGATTGCTCGATCGTTTCATGAAAGATGGCCACCATGCAACGTTGGAAGGTGGCCAGAGCATTACATAGTCCAAATGGAATTCTTCGATAGGCGAAGGTTCCATACGGACATGTAAAGGTTGTTTTTTCCTGATCCTTAGGACCAATGGGAATTTGGAAATATCCCAAAAATCCGTCAAGAAAACAGTAGAACATTTTTCCAGATAGTCGCTCAAGCATTTGATCGATGAAAGGAAGTGAAAAATGATCTTTTCTTGTGGCGTCATTAAGCTTACGGTAGTCAATGCAAACTCGCCAGCCTGTGATGGTCCTCATTGGTATTAGCTCGTCCTTCTCGTTCATTACAACCGTCATTCCTCCCTTCTTGGGTACTACTTGGACTGGACTGACCCAAGGTGAATCTGAGATTGGGTAGATTAATCCGGCATCAAGTAGTTTGATTACTTCCTTCTTCACCACATCTTGCATGTTGGGATTGAGACGTCTTTGATGTTGGACCACGGGTTTGTATTCTTCCTCCATGAGAATTTTGTGTGTACAAAAGGAAGGACTGATGCCCTTGATATCCATGATCTTCCATGCGATGGAATTCTTATGGTTTTTGAGAACCTTAAGAAGTTCGTATTTCTCTTCTTTAGAAAGGTAAGATGAAATAATTATTGGGAGTTGAGAATCTTTTTCTAAAAAGGCGTATTCGAGATGGTTTGGTAGTTCTTTCCATTCTAAGGCTGGTGGTTCTTCGATTGATGGTTTTGATTTTTCATTGCATTCAGTGATCTCATATACTACTTCTGATGCTTCCTGATAGTTATTCACAGTATTGAGATTATCGTTTTCTAAAATGGGTTTGTTAATACTGTTAGTTAACATTTGTTTTTCTAATGAGGTATTAAGGGAAGATTTCCGCACATAGCAACTCACGATAGAATCGATGATGTTAACACAGTATAATGTGTCATCGTGATGTTGCGGATATTGCATAGATTTTCCTATGTTAAAAGTGATTGCCTCGTCATTGACCCTGAGAGTGAGTTTGCCGGTTCAAACATCAATAATAGCCTTTGCGGTGGCTAAAAAGGGTCTTCCTAAAATCAGAGGTACACTTTTGTCTTCCTCCATGTCTAGAATCACAAAATCTACTGGGAAAACAAACTTGTCAATTTTGACAAGCATGTTTTCAACAATGCCCCGAGGATATTTAACGGATCGGTCAGCTAACTGAATGCTTATGCATGTGGGCTTTGATTCTCATATCCCTAGTTTTTCAAAACCGCATAAGGCATTAAATTAATACTAGCTCCTAGGTCTGCCAGGGCATTGCTAACAGATAAATTCCCTATGAGACAAGGGATAGTAAAACTCCCTGGATCGGTCATTTTCGGTGGCAGCTTGCTTTGGAGGACAACTGATCATTCTTTACTCAAGGTGACGTGCGAGAGTTCCTCCAGCTTCCTTTTTTTTGTCAGCACTTCTTTGAGAAACTTGGCATATTTTGGCATTTGAGCGATGGCTTCGATAAAAGGGATGTTGATGTGGAGTTGTTTGAAGTGTTCTAAAAACTTCCCGTTCTGAGCTTCCAATCTCTCTTGCTCCAGCCGTCCAGGGTATGGAATAGGTGGAGTATAAGTTCAGACTAGCTCCTTGGGTTGTACGGTGCCCGTTGAAATCAGTCTCTCCTGTGTTTTATCAGGAGGTTCCTTTTCCGTAACTGGTTCTGAAGTTGGTGAGGCAACAATGGTTGTGCCACTACTTAATGTAACAGCGTTGGCTGCTGCATTTGGGTTTGTTATAGTGTTGCTTGGAAGAGCGTCAGGCAGTCTTTCTGACAATTGTCGGGCAATCTGTCCGATCTGAGTTTCTAGATGTCGTAATGATGCTTGTTGACTTTGTAGGTCAGCTTCATGTTTTAACAATACTCCGCTAATATCAACAGCTTTTAGTCGGCCTTCTTCTCTGCTTCATTTGTTTTCGTCCTGAGTTGGATTAGCATTTCTTCGATTTTCGAGTAGCTTGGGTTTTGATGGCTACTAGAACTTTGATCTTGAAATTGAGGTTTAGGCTGGAAGGGTTGATTTATCGGTCTTTTTTCGAATCATGGTAAGGGTTGAGTGTTACCTCCGTCTTTCCAGCTGAAATTCGGGTGGTTTCTCCATCCTAGATTGTAGTTGTTGCTGAAAGCGTTATTTTATCGATCGATGAAATCGACTTCTTCCATGGCCATGATGACTTGTTTACAGTCATTCGTCTTATGATTTCCTCCACAAGTGTCACAGGTGAGTCTGGTTTTTTATAGCTCAGCTTGAAGCAGTTCGAATTTTTTAGAAAGGGCTTCAAGCTGTGCTGTGACAAGAGTGTTGGAATCAACGCGATGTATTCTTTTATGGGTAGGTGTAGATCTTGATGAGTTGTAAGAAAAAATTTTCTTTGCGGCTTTCTCCAGGACTTCAAATGCTTCGTTAGGTGATTTGGATCCCAGGTCTCCACCAGCGATTTGGCCGATGGCCTGTTTTTTTTTACTGGATTGTGCGTCAAAGAAAGTTTGTACTTGTAACCATACGCTCAGTCCATGGTGTGGGCATCTTCTCAGAAGACTTTTGTATCTCTCCTATGCTGCGTTTAATGATTCATCATCATCGGTCCGAAATCCGGTAATGCTGGTATTTGGTAGTTTGGTTGGGCGGAAAATATTTGAGGAGAAACTGTTCAACCATTTGGTCCCAAGTGGTGATGGAACCAGAGGAAATAGATTCTATCCATTCTAGGGCTTGGCCCCTTAGAGAGAAAGGAAAGAGTTTAAGCTTGATTTGATCATCTGAACAGTTTTGAGTTTTGAAGGTGCCGCAGATTCGTAAGAATCGAGATATGTGAGAAACAAGGTCTTCGTCGAGGAGACCTTGAAATTGAACTGAATTTTCCACCATATGAATGGTGCTTGATTTGATTTCTAAATGTTCGGTGATATCAAGTGGAGCCACTCCATTTCCGTAGCCTTCGAGAGTTGGCTTGGCATATTGGCTCATGTTCGGCTCATTGTTCTGGGCCGCCATCATTTCTTCGGTTTGATTTTCTCCTGATGTGGTGGCGTCTACTGATTCTTCTTTGATTGCTTCGGCGGTTTTTGTAGCCCGTTTACGAGTTCGTCGACGAAAGAGTCGTTCCGATTCAGAAATTGGAGAAACAAGCTCGGATTCAAAAGTAGAGGACATACATAGGACTAAATCAAAATGAAAACTAAAGCAAAAGTTAGCTAAAGTTAGTCTAAGTTAAACTATGAGTTAGGCTAAGCTATTTTAAACTAAACTAGGGTCTAAATTAATTAAGCTAAAGTAGAGGTAAGGTAAATAAAGGTTAAAATTAGGCAAGCCGTAAAATTATATATTTTAGTAAAAAAAATATAAATATAAAATAAAACAGGAATTTAAAAATTTGTACAATTTAGACAATGATTAAATTAAAACTTGGATTGTTCTTAGAAACGTACCGTGTCCCCGGCAACGGCGCCAAATATTAATTTATTTCTATATAATTGGTGCGTATAAACAAATTTATTTCTTACTACTTTTAATCTCTCGTATTATAGGGGTTGTTTTATATTATTTATTTCATGTTTGCTGTGTGTGCGGTTAAATATGAAAGAGATGGATGAATTGCTTTTGCACAAGATCATGTTTTAAATTTATAAAAGTGATTTCTACAAAGACTAAACACACACAAAATAGGCAAGTGTACCTATCGTATATGTAGAATAGTATTGGTAAGAACCACGTATCGATCCGTGGACACAAATGTTTCTAATGATAAATCGTTGTTTTACTTTAATCGGAGGTTTTAATCATTTTGGGGTTAATTTTTGAACTTTTTATAAAATATAAATACTTATATATAATATATAGGTGACCAAGATAAGAGATTCTAAACGAGTATTTCAATTACGTGAAGGTTACCATCTAAGATCAAGAATCCACTCCATTTTAGCATTGATAAATAATATTTAAACATGTGGCAAACTTGTCATAGCAATATATGATAGATAGCTCCTTAAACCTTAAGTGAGCATCTTTGGCACTAATGAGATAACATGCGCATTATAAAGTCCATCCTTTCCTAATGTCATGCCATCTCAATGATGTCAATTTAAGTTGGAAAGTAGTTTCGTAAAGTAGAAAGATTAGGATTGACTTCGATTTCTCAAATACCAATTCTAACAACTTCGGGTGGTTGTAGTTAACTCACACAACCTCCCCTTGGTTGATTTATGTAGGTTATAATTACACATTCCATTAACATATGATTTCTTTAACTATCATGATATCCTAAGCAAAGCCATTTTCGGATTACCAAGACTTAGAGAAATACATCATAACTTATATCTCATCATTTCTAAGTACAATATAAGGATCTGTGTTTCGATAATGTATCAAAGTATTTCTATCTTTCAAGAACATGAATCGATCATGAATGATTGCCAATAGAATTGACAACCACCAACTTTGAATTAGTGATTTAAGATGGTGGAACATTTCTCATCAAAAGATAATTGTAATATAACCATGTACTTTACTAGACTACACCAAATGTTTTATATAATTATCAAGTAAAACAAAGCTTCTTCATAGATTTTAGATGGTAAAAGGAGTTTAGCTCATAATGAGCATGACGATAAACATTAAGATGAATGATGATAACAAATACATGATTAAACTTGGAATGATCTAACCAAATGTAGATGAATCTTTCCTCTTAATGATGGTGATGATGGATGATGATGATGGTTGATGGTGATGACCTCCAAGCCTTCAAACTCTTCACTAAATCTTCTATGTGAATGTTAGTGTGTGTTTTTATAAGAGAGAACCGGATATAATTCTTTTCAAGGAACACTCTTAAATGGCACAAGAGCCACTATTTATAGGCGTTCTGGAGAGAAAAGCACGGCCCCGTGCTTTATAAAGCACGTCCTCGTGTCTACGTGTCCCAGTTGCATGTTGTCAGATCGTACATGATAACTCACCATGGCCCCGTGCTTCCTGAGGCACGACCCCGTGCTTTTTAGTGACATGTGCTAATTCTTTTTGTCGTTTCTGAAAGGTGAGCACGGCCCCGTGCTTAGTAGGCACGCCCCCGTGTTTTATTATGACATGAGCCAAATTCGTTTTCTCTTTTTCTCTAAGGTGACCACGGCCCCGTGTCCATTGAAGCACGACCCCGTGTCTAATTATCCGTTATTTTGTCTTTTCTTGTAGACTTTTGTCTTTTCTGATAGGTAAGCAAGGCCCCGTGCTTTCAGAAGCACGGCCCCGTGCTTCCAGAAGCACAACCCCATGTTTCCAGAAGCACAGCCCCATGCTTTCTGAAGCACAGCCCTATGGTTTGCTGTTTTCTTGGGTTTTCTTTGGTTTTTCATTCGTTTCTTCGTTTGAGGCTTGGATTCACCTGAAAATACATTTTAACATGATAAGTAGTTGTTTTAACTATATTATATGATAGAAGTTCCAGTTTTTAGAGATTATTTGATGTTAAAAAGATGTATATTTATATATACATCATATGGAATGATAGTAGGTAAGAAAGGGAGACCGGACACTAATAATTTCCGAGGATGGAGGGTACCAGACCCTAATAATATCCGAAGATGGAGGGTACCGGACCCTAATAATATCCGAGGAAGAAGGGAGACCGGACCCTATAATATCCGAGGATGTAGGGCACCGGACCCTAATAATACCCGAGGTATGTAGGGCGTAATGCTCTTAATAATGAAATGTTAGTTATGAATGTATATGGAAGAATGATGAACATGTTAAGTATGAAATGCGTACCTTCGGGCACGTATATGTGTATGAAAAGTAAATTAATTGATTAACTAGAACTCACTTAGCGTAGCTGACTTTTAGTATGCACGCAGGTGAGTAGGATGAGGCAGCTCGTTTGATGAGGACACATGGTATGGAATTTAAGATATTGGCATATCAAGTTATGATGTTTTAAAGACTATGTTTTTTTTTAAATGACTATGAATGTTTCTCAAGACAAGATTTGAAAGTTATGTAATATGTCATGGTTGAAGTTTTATATTCCGTGTAAGGTTTTTAATTAACTCTGATATTTAGAACTGTGTTTATGAGTAAATCCAACGTTAAAAGTGGGGCACCGACAACGGATCCTTACAAGTGTGCTATGTGCCATCAATAAGAAACCTCTCTTCGCATCTTGCATCGAGAAACATATAATAACCTTATGCACTTTGACTCAAACCAACGAGCTACTTGGGTCTATCCTGTTGAACTTTAATCCAATACTATATTAAGCTTCTCTTGAATCTTTCATCGCAAAGCACATTCCTTCTTAATAATTGACATCTTTAAAGGTTGAAATGTGATTTCCAATAAATAAAATGTCATCATATATGATATCATGAATACAACAGTGCTCTCATTCACTAATCTTTATGTAAACACACGTCATATCTTCGTTTTTGATAATAGTCGAAGCTTTATCATTGGTTACAATTAAGTTTGAATGATTTAAGCTATATATAGTGGGGCAATTAAAAGGTGCGACGAGGGCGACAAGAAGAGCGAACACCGACCCCCCCACCACCCCCAAGGGGCGTCAAGAGGGCGATAAGGTGGTGGGCGACTAGTTTTTGTCGCATTTAATGTTGGTTTTTTATTATTATAATAGTTTGTGTTATATATATATATATAGGGGATGGATCTTGCGAGAAGTGATATTACACCGAGAAGTGCGAGAAGTGAAGGTGTAACTCCATTAATCCCTAATTTCACTCCCTTTCTTATAATGTTACCTACATGTATGTAGGTTGGTTGTATTTATGTCTTAGCTACAAACATTCAAACCTACCTACACACATATACATGCGTACCTACACACATTCAAACCTACCTACACACATACAAACGTACCGAGCCACATTCAAACCTACATACCTACACACATACAAACATACATACACATATACATAAATACGTACCTACAGACGTACATACGCACCTACACAATAAGAAAGAGAGTGAAATTAGGGATTAATGAAATTACATCTTCACTTCTCGCTGTAAAAAAACTTCTAGAATGATCCAATACATATATATATATATAAATATACATACACACAGATATATATATATATATATAGCAAGGTTATAATAAGAAGCAGATTTTTTCTAAGAAGTGTAGGAATTGTGTTTTCACCATTAGATATAATAAAACACACCACAACTAAAATAAAACACACCGCACAATAAACACTTTTCATATCCACCATCTGATCAATAAATCTAACGCACCAGGTTACTTTTTACACTTCTTAGACACAATCAACTTCTTATTAAACCCCACCCTATACATATATATATATACATATATATATATGAGTTATAATAAAAATAAATAGTTTTTTAGGAAGAGTAAGAAGAAATTTAGACCCTTTGATCTAGGATTTAGTGGTTGAGACTGATAATTTTCAAAATAGCAAATAGTTTTCTAGAATCAACGATTTATGCTACATAGTTCTCTAAATAGACTTACATAGTTTCTTAACTCTAAAAATTATGCCCTTCCTACTCTTCCTTCAAAACTATTTAATTTTATTTTAATTTTTTTCTATATATATATATATATATGATTGGGATCATCTGAGAACTATTTTGAAACTAAGAACTTTGAGAACCATTTTGGGCAAAAAAAAAAAACAAAAAACCAAAAAATAATAAAACAAAAAAAAAGTAAAAAAAAAACAAAATTTTTATTTATCATCCTAGTTTTTATAAAAAAAACGTTTCGATTTAGCTAAATTATACATATATGTATAATATGCACATACATGTTTTTTATACACATGTACAATTTAAGGTAAATGATAATGTACATATGTGTACATTACGTAATTAGAGATCAAATGAAATTATACACATGTGTATATTACGAAGTTTTTTTATTAAACCGGAATGAAATATAAGAATTTTGTTTTTTACTTTTTTAAAATTATTATATTTTTTTGTTTTATAATTTTTTAAGTATTTTAGAGGTTTTTTTAGTGTCTAAAATGATTCTCAAAGTTCTCAATTTTCAAATTGTTCTCTTAGGATCCTTATCACACACACACACACACACACACACATATATATGGAAAAGATTAAAAGAGAACTCTTTCTTAAAAAGAGAACTAGAAAACTAATAATGAAGTATTTTTAATTTAACTAAAAAAATAATTTTTAATTTTCTTTTTTCATCCTTTTTATATGATGTTATTCTTCACCACAAAAAATATAAAAAAAAATAAAAAAAACTCGTTGTAATGCATATATGCAATACATCAACTTTTCTATTATGCATATGTTTAATAATGTGCATTTATATTTGAAATAGTGTTAAATATCATATATGCAGTTGTTTGTATTTTATATTTGCAATATAGTTATATTATATTCAAAAATAAAGAAAAATCGACATAGTCCATATGTGCATTAGTGTTGTATTACA
The DNA here is from genome assembly GCF_021521415.1 of Bidens hawaiensis. Classification (NCBI taxonomy): domain Eukaryota; kingdom Viridiplantae; phylum Streptophyta; class Magnoliopsida; order Asterales; family Asteraceae; genus Bidens; species Bidens hawaiensis. Next base: position 84,566 of record NW_027499020.1, on the reverse strand, counting down.
TATATGCGATAGTGTGTTTTGCATATCAATTATTAGTGTTGTATTTGCATATATTCAATAGTATGTATTATATAATGCATTTGTGTTGTATTATATGCAATAAAACACTATTTTATATATGAAATACACATTAATGCATATATGTATTACATCGACCGTTTTTTAGGAACAAAATCATCTTATTAGAAGGAGGAAAGAAAAAAAATCTCAAAATATTATTTAAATAAAATAAGTTAAAAATAATTCTTTAACAGTTCTCTAGTTTTTTTTTAAAAGAAGTTCTCTCTAGATCCCCCCCCACCACCACACACACACACACATATATATATATATATATATTTGAGGTACAACACCATTACACCCCTAAAACAAGGACCCATCATTATCATTTGCTTATTGAACGTCACATGACGCAAGTCGTCACATTTTATAGCCCATGCACTACACATAAACGTACAGAGATATGTATTAAAAGTATTATGCAATAAATTAAATTCACATTTACATTTTATTGAATGTGAGATTGTTTGACAAGTGTTATCACTTCCATTAAAAATCATGCCAATGTATAATGGGTGCTTGATTCGTTAAGAGTAGGGTCACTTGGTCAATGATCACATATCATGCTAATAAAAGCGAAAAACTAAAGGCAAAACTTCTCCATTTTTATTTGGTTTCTCTAATATGGCAATGTAAATGAGTGTCATGGGTAACACATACTTATTTGTTAAGTTTATATAAATGATTCATATGTTAGGCAAAACTGCATTATTTCAAACTAGCTTTTGAACCCGTGTATTACATGGAATTTGTCAGGTGATAAAAATCATAAGGTCGTTATTTCAATTGTGATTCTCAAAATATTTATGAATTAATTTAATGTACGAAGTAAATTATGAATTATTATTTTTTCCAGTTCACGATTTATAATATGTACTTTTTCATATTTCACCCCATGTACTACATGATCGAATATTTGAACTTAATGTAATTTCTCATGTAACAATATTTAAAAGATAATAATTAATGTGTATAAACAATAATATAGATCATAATGTCATTAAACAATATAAATGGAAACCTAAATATATATTTTCTAAGGTGCTGAAAAACAACCACCAACCCAATAATTGTTTGTATTTAGCATCAATTGTTTTTAAAGGTGATTATAAATGTGAAATTTACAAATCTTTAAACAATGAAGAGTTAAGAGTCATTGTTTGTTTATTTTTTTATTAGTAAAAGTGGATTGGTTCGTTTATTTTTGCTAAAAAAAGTTGCTCGGTTCATTTATTTTTGTCAAAAAAAGTAGTTTGGTTTGTTTGCATTTTCAAGTAGTTCAATTCGTTTATTTTTGTTACAAAAGTAGTTCAGTAAGTATATCTTTTTGTTAAAAGTGGTTCGGTTTGTTTGTTTTTGTTAAAAAAAGTGATTCGGTTTGTATTTTTATTAAAGTAGCTTGGCTAATTTGTTTTTGACCAAATGGTTAAGTAAATGAGAGAAACAAAAACTATTTTATCCCTAATGGAAAAAACAAAAAGGTTAACAAAAAGTACTAAAATATCATGATCTCGGAAACGTCAGGTGTTTATTTGCATGAAATTTAAAAAATGTAATAAAGTTGCATAGTTGGTCAAACCCCGGGAATTAAAAGGCACTTAATTCAAAGATGAATAAAATCCACACTATGTTATAACCCATTGACAAAATAATTTTGACCCATGACCCATGAATATCTAGAATGAATGAGATAAGAGATTAGAAATTAAAAGAAATGTAAGATTGATACCTAAACTTCAACATTTTCTTTTATTAGTATTGTAAGATGTAAGATTTAGAATATTGTTTCTTATTCTTAAATAAATTGAAATTAATACATTATTATGTGTTTTTTTTTAATTAAACTGAATTTAATTTTAAATTACTTCCGAATCAAATTATTTCGTTATATATAAATCTTTTTGGCTTTTTGAAAAATGATTTAAGGTGTCAAAACCGGATATTTTTTCAAAACAACATGGTTGTAACTAGTATTGCGTTTAAGGTATGTACTGATCTCACACTTTTTAAAACTTGTGTTGTACGTATAAACAAAACTTTATTTGGTTATGAAAACTTTTTGAAGATTGACATATGTGGTGAATAATAAAATCAAATCTGACGAAGTGGTTTAACTTTGTTTTTCCTTGGCTAAAGATAATTTTGTAACTTTTATTTCTATTTAAGTGCAACTTTCTGAAGTTAATTTTTTGTAACACATTTTATCAGACGTGACTAGGATTCAACCCGGACCTATAATTATGACCCCGGTGGAAAACAAAATTGTAGAACTCTAACCTGGTGGTTATCCATTATATGTTTCATTTTCAAAATTGCGTTTGGTATCCTTAAAATTGAATATCCTCCGGACCCACATGATCAAATGCGATTAAAAGTCTATAACCATTTTCATCTTTCATGATATCAAAAGCATGCATGAATGTAGTGCTTTCTAAGTGCAAGTCCACCTTAAAGTTATGTGTTTAAAAGTTATTCTTGTGGTGTGCTAGCTTAATGTATTAATATGAATAAACATATGGCAAACTTCCATAAGAGTTTTAAGGTCACAACAGAATCTCTTTTTAGGCATGGGATTGAAATATAAATAAACATGCGCCACAATGATAAGTTAAAAAGCTCAACTTGGGTGCCTGCCCTATATTTAGGGGTAAATGCACCTTTGATAATTCTAACTAGTAAGGAGAGAGAGGGACGTGTTTGTACATTTGCCAATGGTTTTATTAATTATTATTAGCTAATTTAATATTTGTAAAGATTTTATATTGTTTTATGAAAAATATATACATGGCTAGGGTGGAGTTTAAAAGTAAACAAATTGTTGGATCATTGTTAGATCAATAATTATTATTAGATCATAAGACATTGGCTGATATTTAAGGGAGTTTGTCGGTTTGGTTTTTGTATAATCTGGTTTAATCAATTTGATATTATTTGCGGTAACTGAAAACAAAATTGTAAGGATTTTTATACCGAAAGCTAACTTCGAATTTGGTCATGTTTTCGATTTCCATCGAATAAACCAATAATTGTTTTAGTTTTTTTAATTATTTTTTTCTTATTATTTGTTAGTATTATGTTGGTCTAAAATGTAATTGAATTCAACCAGATGACAAAGACTTTAATAACTTTTAGAATTGCTATTTGGGTCATGTGGTTAGCTCTTATATGATTATTTCTGGAGGCCAAACTCCATTATGCATGAAGTAATGGGGGTGTCAAAGTAGAAGATGCACCTTCAGGAGCTACTACACTAACGAGAGTAACGCCTCAAATGGAAGGTGATGTGTGAAAAGCTATATATAAATATTAATAACTAATTCTCGCAATTTAACACTAAGTCTTTGATTTATAAAACCAAACAATCCTACTAAGCTTCACACAAACGGCAAGTGCACCAGTCGCGTAACAGCACAGTATAATGGAAGTCCGGATGTCGAACACAAAGACACGTGAGAACGGCTCAGATAATTAACTCTAATCTAAGTCATGCCTAAATAATATATTTATTTATCTTAATTATTTAAAACTAACTTAACTAATTTAACTTAACAAACGATGAAACTTAACGGAACTAACGTTAATAAGAAAACGAATCACCTAGGTAAGATGACTTAATTGTCATAAGATGACACATGTGCTAACATGTGGCTGAAACCATGGTTTTAAAGACGGGCTTACATAGGTGAGATCAAGGCAACTGGGTCCCTACGGTCAGGTTTACCAGAAAACCCTAACAACGTCTAGATAGCTTTTACTACATGGTTGTTTATCTACGTACCCTAATAACTCATCACCTGTTCCATGTCTAAGTTACTGATCTCACTAAGGCTCGAATTAATTACAAATCTAGGAGAAGAGAGGTAATTCAATACAAAGGACAAAATAACTCAACTTACAAACTTAACCTAGCCGACAATGGGAAAATAACACGTGGTCTCGCAACGACTAACCCGATCAACTAACTAGCAAGATAAGCCGACACCTAAGGTCTTGGTCCAACTCAAAGGTGGTGAACTCACTGATTTGAATTACTTACGAGACATAAACCCTAATGGTATGCCTACCACAATCAATCAACACACAAAGTATTAACCGAAACATGCAATTAACGCCTACACGAAACTAATTCATGCAATAATCAACCACACGGGGCACATGCAACCTGAGATAAATCAATGGTAGCAGGTAAACACGGAATAATATCACAAAATATGAACTTTACAATAGAATAACAATCAACCACTTGTTAAGCACCCTAAACTAGTTAGTTCAAACCGTTAAACATCAAAACCTAAGCGATTCAAACAAGTTTAGCCAACCATAATAAATGAACAACAGATAATAATCATAATTAAGCTCAATGTATCCATTAAAAACATATTGGAACTTGTTACAAAGTCTAAAATTCAAAAACGAACTCACCGACGTTAAAATAAGCAAAACCGACAATCGGTTAATGAAACTCTGAACCGGCTGCTTCTCCTCTTCAAAACTCCTATGAAATGATGTGGAATGGCTGGAATGATATCTTTTTTGTTAATAGGGTTTTAGGGTTTAAATAGATTACTTAAACTTGATTAACAAGCCAAACTAGGTCCAAAACAAGCCCACAAAAGACAAAATAGTCATGGTCAACGAAAGTCAAAGGTATGGGCAGCCCCTAGGGCGCCGCGCTACATGACCACCATGGCGTAGGTGGCCTCGTGGCGTGGCCAGGTCACTTGGATGGTTTTTCGTTTTCTGACTCGCTTATCTTCAAACGCGCATACCGGCTTCATCCAAATCACGTTTGAGCTGATTTCTTCTTCCTTAAACTCATTTTTTCGCTCTCTTCAACATGAGACCTATCACATACACAAACATGTAAATTGACAAAAAAAACAAATGATATTCGTTAACGTTTAAGCGCAAAACGACATAGAAACTAGCAAGGACAAATGTGTGTTTCACATCATATCAAACATTCCCACACTTAAACCTTTTTCGTCCCTGAAAAAGAAGTATGCACAGGATCATAACCGAAATATAGTAGCAACTCAACTCTTTATTTTTTTTCAATATTCAAAAACATTATCAAAACATTAACCGCAATATGCGCTTTCCATATGCAACAAGACAAATAACATGTGATGGTTTTTAAGTTTATATGAACTAGTGGATGCCAAGATTAATATATATATATATATATATATATATATATATATATATATATATTCTTTTTCTTGGTTTTACCGACCTGGAACCATCTCAAGTTGACTTAAACCTCATATCTAACTGACCAAAAGAGAAAATAACATTTAAGCAAAACTGAGACAATCAAGGATATTGTTTATGTACATAAGTTTAAGCATTAAGGTCTACTAGGTAGCCACTTAGATACTCAATTAAGTGCAATTAAGAACTAACTAGCCAGTGTTCCCCACTGTATGGTATACCCCCGTTATAAAGCAACACCCCAGGACCATCACCATCGGTGAGTATACACGAATTCATCTATGGGTTTACTTATGACGTGAGCCTTGTGGTCCGTTTCTTAATGGCTTAATTGTAATAGGATGCAAGCAAGGAGACCTCATATGGCTAACAACGTGGTTTTATCAAGTCAGTAATGTAATTTGTACTTTAAAGCACGAGTGATCAAGTTTTATGACTTATGATTTGGCAATAACTTGCGGGGTTGCTAATTTTAGCTTATTTAAATATTCACAAATCCAGTTAGGCGATGTTAATACCCAGATGAAATACCGTATACCAATCCATAGTCTCCAAATCCTGGAGCATCCCATCAATACATGATTTAAGGTTATAAAACCATAAACCGATGAAGTGTCTACCACTAAAGCTAGAAGTATGTTTTTTTATGTTTATATCATGGGCTAACTAGTATAACCTAATGTGAAACCTACCCCTGCATTGTATTTTAGCATTCAGATTTTCAAAAAAATTTAGCAATTAAATCAAACATGAGGCTTGAGTATAGCCCAGCTTTCATCCCAAAATTATTTTAATTCATCCCACTAAAGTTCAAGCAAATTTAAGAATTAGAAAGTCAAACATGTACTGTCTATACCAACTAAAGAGCTTAGCCCACCAACACATCCCAAATTAGATGCTCTGATTTAAAAACTCATTTTTATTTTAAGAATTCACGAGTTATAATGATCAGTAATTAATATCATTTCATGTTTAATACAAAATTTTGAAAACAAGGGACAACTTTTTAAAACTCTTTTACTATCTTTCTTTTTTTTTTAAAAAAAAATTCTTTTAAACCTTTCTTTAATTATATTTTTGTTATTTATCAGTATTTTTAAAACATCAATTCCATATCCCCACACTTAAATTTCACACTTTTCTCAATGTGAGACAGGAAAAAGACAAAACTAACTGGAACAGACCCCCCTGGTCAATTGTAGTGAACGTGTGTCCTGAGTCTTGTTCCGTTCCCTCAAATTCAAATGCTCTCTACCAAGCAGTCACTCGCTTAAAAAAGCGGCACTCAATCAATCAATAAATTAGCAACGTCACTACATATCAAAAGTTAGTGAGAATCCCCACACTTGCTTCAAACTCCAGCACATCAACCATCATCAACCAACCCCTAAATAACCTGCAAGAGAAGAAACACCTGAAATATAGAAAAATAAAATAATAAAAATGAAACATATTACTGGGTTGCCTCCTGGGAAGCGCTAAGTTTATATACGAGTCTTCAGCCGGACTCACTCCCTAAACCTCAATCAGGAGGCTTCTCCTTTATCCGCTTCCCATCAATGCTCCTCAACACTCTCCTCTTTTTACAATTAGTTGGGAAGAAACTAATTGTAGAACTCATGTAAGCCCGAAAATCTGAATTAAGCTCGATCCACCAATTCTTGAATTCCCCAGAAAATGATTCAGTAAAGTGAGGTGGGGAATTCAAAATCTTCATCGTACTATGATCCTTGAGGCCAGATATCCTCCTTCTAATTCTTTTAGCCAACTTTTTAAACCTCGGCACATCCCAAATGGAGATTGAGTGCGGTTCATGTTTTGGTTTTTCACAATCAAAGTGCAAAGGTGGAAAGATTGAATCACCAACTACCTCATGACTCTTTTCACAAGGCTCCTTCTTGATCCCCACACTTGGCTCGTTATACAGTAAATCTTCGAGCAACTTCAAATCACCAAGTGGATCAAACTCTCCTTCATCCATCACTGTAAAATCCACCAACTCGTCACCAAACTCACCCCTAAACTCATCTTCCCACAAGGGAACACATTCTTCTGACTGCTTTTCCATCCCCGCATCTTCAAATTCAATAATCAGCTCACTATGTTGTGACTGAGTCATTAAACCAAACCGAGTTTCATCTAAAGCTTGTTGGGTCGGAAATGGGGTATTTGGATTCGTATCATGGATGATGCATAACCAATCAAACATTACCTCATCCGAATTAGAACTTGCTCAATGAATTCACCGGATGAGTTTTCTTAACCCTGAAGATTCCCCTTTAAATCAAACATTAAACTTAACCGGGGTTTCACTCAATTTCTCTCTTTGCAATCCAGAATCCTCTTTATCTCTATCTGCCCAATGGTGTAACGTTTTTGTTCTTTGAATCCAATACCGTAAGTCTCCATTACCGTTATCATAAACTAAAACGGATCACGGGCACCAGATAGTAGCAGACGAAAATTAATTAAAATTAAACTAAAACTAGACAAATAATAATAAGATAAGATAGAAATTAAACTAACTATATTAATCTAGATATATGCAAAGATACAAAAGGCAAGTCCCCAAACTCAGGTTTTGGGATGTGAAAAGTTCAAAAGATGATTGGAAACTTCTCAACCTCTTCTAAAATGGCTACGTATGGAAATCGAGCAAGCTCAAGCATCCCATCAAGCTTTTACTTGTCCTAGCAAGGTATTTTTCTTTCCCAGCAAGGTTGTCTTCTAGAATTCCTCTTAGGTGTTAAACCGAGAATGGTTCACTTTGTCTAGCAAGGATGTTCTTCAAGTCAAGCAATGTTTGTTTCATTGAAAACTCTTGACTAAAAACAAGCTAAAACCAAATCTAGCAAGGTTTATTCTTAATAAACAGTGGTCCCAGCAAGCTTGAAGGAAGTTGATCAAGAAACAACTTAAAGACTTTTGTCAAGCAAGGTTCAACTCTGAGCAGGCTACAGTGTTACCAACACACTTTGGTTTGTTCAATAAGTTAATATTAACATAGGGGTGAAGGGATTCCTGAAGAACACATTTGCTAGTGGGACTGTATCGATCAAAGTTTGATATGGTCAAGAGGATTGAAGTCTGCTAGGTGAATATTTTCCTCAGAAAATATTCTAAGTAAAGTATGCCCGAAGAACTGTTTCGCAGCACACTTCATGGTTACCAGGTCAGCTCGACAAAGATTCACGTTGCAAAGCTTTCCCGAAGACCTGTTTTACACTTAGCATTTATTGTAATACGTGTAATTATGTACCAATGATTAGGGTTTCTAAAAGAGGAATGTCAGATGTCAGGGCTAGGCCTATAAAAGGAATATTTTAGGGCACGCCTATGATAACACTGAACACCTGTCACTTGCGAATATTGTGATTAACGGCAGACCATATCCTGCACGGAAATCTGCTAAAGATCCTGACATTACACCTTTATACCCTAACTGATTTTCGTTTGTAACCTTCGCATTATTAAATTGAAATCTTTTGAGTTATTGATTGTGTTTGTTACTTTATTGTTCAGTGTGCAACAATTAGAGTGTTAGTTTTTCCACCATTAATACTCTAGTGTTCTTCACAAGATAGTAGCCGTCGTTAACCTTCTTGTCAACACCTAGGTTTTTGGTTACGACATTGATTTAGTGAGTGATCCTAGTGATAGAGTGGGACCAACAAGTGGTATCCGAGCTTTGTCTGCTATTTCTGTGAAGAATTGTAGCTGAATATTGCTGATTTTGAAGATGAAGAGTGACGTCAGCTGACAACTGTTCCATTGATTTGTGACTTCAGCTGTCCTGCTCTTCATTTTTCCAGACCCATAATAACTGTGAGGTTTAAAAGTTTTCTTATACTAAGATCTTTCTTAAACTTTGCTTCTTTGTTATAAATCTTGCTCTAATCCATTCAAATATATCAAATATGAGGTTTTTGACCATAGATTTGATTATTTTTCAAAGGAGTTTAACATTTTTGTTCAAGTTTATAAAGTTTTTCTTTATTTCTAAAATATTTCAAAAAATACCAAAAATATGTCTATGGATGAGCAAGAGGTGTCTACTAATAAGATACCCAGATTGTGTGGTCAAGAGAACTACATCAAGTGGAAAGTCCTATTAGAAGCAGTCGTTTGCTACAACGATGTAGAGATGTGGAACTCCATCAAGAACGGACACTATGTGCTTGATGGTACAGGGAGAAATCATACTGTTGAGGCAAGAATGAAGAAGAAAGATGATAGAGCTCTAGCAATGATCAAGTTGGGTCAGTCATGGGAAATCCTAACTAGTGTGGCTCATCACACCACAGCCAAAGCTATGTAGGATGCTCTTATTGAAATGTTTGAAGGCAACACTGAGCTGAAGAACATAAAGAAAGATCGTTTGAAGTGTGACCTTGATCGTTTCAAGTTCAAAGAGGGTGAAAAGCTAAGATCAGTGCTACAGAGATTTGTGACAATTGCTAATAAAATCAGAACCACTGATTTGGCAATGTAATCTATGACATGACAAAGAAGCTATTGTCATCTCTTTCTGGTGAATGGTACACAACAAGCAAGTTCATCAAAGAGAAGGCAAATTTCTCTCAGTTGAAGCTTGATGATGTGATTTGTTTTCTTCAAGCAGCAGCGAATGAAACGATCGAAAATAATGTGATTAAAGAAGATAAACCAAGTTTCCAGGTACCAATGCTCTCATAGCAACAATGGGTAATCTGTCTACCAAGAATCTGTAATAGTTTCCCATCATTGAAACCAAGTGATTATGGGGGTGACACACATAGAAGTTTTGTTGCTGGCAGCATGAATATTCCAGGTGGACAATCAACGTTCAATGTCCAATTGATTAATGATCATGATATTTCTTCAATGTCCAGTGGACATGCTTCTATTGGTGGTGGACATGGAAATCAACGAAGTGAATATCAAGCCTTGTTTTCAATGTTTACAGAGTCATACAATGCTTTTGTGGCCAAAAATTTGATTCACACTAGTGTGGTCCAAGAAGATTTAGTGAAAATTGATGTAGATGACCTTGAAGACATGGACTTAAAATGGCAAGCTGCTATGCTAGCCTTAAGAAGCAAAAGATTGTTCAATAGAACTGGAAAATCCTTTGTGTCTGGTCCTAATGACATGCTTGGATTTTATTAATCAAAGGCAATTTGCTACAACTGTCAATTTCCAGGACACTTTGCTAGGGAATGCAATCAACCAAGAAACTTCCAAAACAATCATTTGCTCCACCAAGAAACCAGTATCAATACCAGAACCAAAACCAAGGCCAGCATAGAAATTTCAACAACAACTACAATAACCACCACTAGTAGAATCACCAGCAAGTTGTTCCCCAAAACCAAAACTTTCAAAGAAATAATTAAAACCCTCCACAAGCTCCTGTAAACCCCAACAGAAACAACACCAACCAGCCCAGAAATCAAGGAAATGTTGTACTTGTTGCTGAACAAAAAGGAAATTTTGATTAGAGCAATCATGCAGGTGAGATAGAGAAAGCAAATGTTGCATTCATGGAAAAAATGGAGAATGAAGCTGAATCTTCTTCATCTCCAGTACATTCAGATCTTTCCAAGCTTGAATTACTTGAACTAAATGAATCCCTGAGAATGACAGTGAGTAAGCTGCAAAAATATACTTCAATATACAAAGCATTATAAATATGTATGAGGCAAGTGACCTAACCTATGAAGAAAGAATTAAGAGTCTAGAACAAGACTGTATGGATAATTACATGGTCCAATAAAGATATATCACTAAATTTGATGGGCTGAAAAAGATATTTCTTGATAAGAATTGAAGAACACTACACTTCAGGTTGGGAATGATATCCTGAAAAATCTAGTCTCAATTGGAAATATTTGTGGGAAACAAAACAAGATCAAGGAAGAAGACAAATACAAGACAGATCCTCCACCTTTCAATGACAATTACTCATTGAAGGTTGACAAGGAGAAGAGAGAAGCATATCTTGATCAATTTAGAGAAGTGTTCAAGGAAAAGAAAGAGTTTATTGAAAATTATGAAAGGGTTGAAGTGATAAAGGTGAGTTTGTTTTGAAGGAAGAGAAGAATAGTGAAACTTCTGTTGGTATTCAAGTATTTGAAGATCACTTTGATGAAGATTGTTTAAACAGAGATGACTTGAGTGACTCCAGTGATCAGTGTTCAATTGAAAGTGATCCAAAGAATAAAGGCAAAGGAAAGTCAAGTCCACCTAGCAAGATTCCAATGTTACCAAAGATCACACCCAATATGAGAAAACATCATGAACATATGAGAAGGGAACATGTGTCATTTGACATATGTGGTGGATCAAAAGAGAAATATAATGCAGTAAGGCCTCCAAGCATAGAAGCATTCAATGAGAAGAGGGTTAAGAACAAGAAGAAGACTGAAGACACTTTGGATAGTATCAGTTTATTCCTGTTTACCCTGTTTTCTCAAATCAGGAATTATTTGATGTTGGAGAGGTAGAGACTGTGGAAGAGTATGAACGAATGCAATCAAGGTTCAAAGACAACTCAGATGATGTACCAATCAATTTAGAAAGAATAGTCTTTATCAAGAGTTCTGTGGAAAGGCAAGATATCAAGATTGAGGAATTTATGTCTTTCTCAGTGGACTTTGATGGTCTCAAGAATCAAAGAACCATTGGAATTTAACCCCTAAGACAAACTGAAAGATTTAAGAAGGGGAAAGCAAGTGAGAATTTTAAAGGAAAGGTTTGGTGTAAGCATTGTGATGTGTATGGACATCACACTGATTCTTGTCATGAAAGATTTTCATTCAAACCATTTCATGTTCCAGATACTACCAAGTTTGGGCAAGATTTTGGTCTTTACAAGAAGAAATATGATGAGTACTTGGGTAAAGGAAAGAAGCCATCTATTGAAACTGACAAAGGAAATGAAGTAATCAAGAAAACTGAGATTGTTGTCAAGAAAGAGAAGACAATTGTTGAAGAGAAGAAGGTTCCAAAAATGAAACAACCAATCAGAATAAACCCTGTGAAGGTTGTTAAGAAGAAGAAATCTGTTGATAATGAGAAGCCAACAGAAAGTGAAGTGAAGGTTAAGAAGGAGATGGTTAGGAGGAAGAAATCAAGGGAGTTGAATGGAGATGAAAAGTCTTTGTTGAAACATGAGTTTAAGCCCCAAGGATTCCTTTGGAAACCAAGATGTGAAACTATAGTGACAAGGGAGACACATGTGACTTCTGAAACAGTTGAAACAAGTGTGAAAAGAGAATATGTTGTTGATGAATGCAAGAGTATAGTTCCATATTTGAACAGATCATATGAAACTGGTTATGAATCTGATGACTCTTGTGAAGTTGTGTATGAAGACCCCAAACCCATTGCAACACATGTTCATGTCATTGATGATTTTCAAGCTGATGTAGGTTGTATTTCATCACTTAACTAATCAATTTTCTTTGATTTATGCCGGAACAGTCCACACCAATCAATGATGTATGGTATATGGCCACTGGATGTTCCAGGAATATGACATGTGACAAGAGGTCTCTAGTAAACTATGAAGAAAAATTTAAAGGACCTGTTGCTTTTGGGAGTGATGAGAATGGAGGGAAGATAGTGGGGAAAGGTATTCTGACCAATAGAAAAGGGTCATTTGATAATGTCTTATATATGGAAGGATTGCATATAACCTTTTGAGCATCTCTCAAATGTGTGATATAGGTTATAAGGCTGGGTTTGATGATTCTCACTGTTTCATCCTCAAACCTAAATTTGTGATTCCTCCAGTTATGATTATGATGATGGCTCCTAGAAATGGAAACCTGTATGAATTGAAGATGAAGGATGCAGATTCTAGGGGTGGAACTTGTTTTGTTTCAAAAGCCACTAAAAATGATTGTGGCATAGAAAGTTTTGTCATGTTAATCTAAAGAACATGAACAAACTCGTTTAGGGTGAACATGTAATTGGTTTACCTACAAGAGAGTTCAAGCTTAATGACAAATGCATTTCTTGTCAAAAAGGTAAGCAGCACAAGTCATCACACAAAACAAAACTTGTGAACTCAATTGAAAATATACTAGAAATGCTTCATATGGATCTCTTTGGTCCTTTGAGTGTTCCTAGTATAGGAAAGAAGAGGTATTGCTTAGTGATCATTGATGATTTTTCAAGATACACTTGGGTTTATTTTCTGAACTACAAAGATGAGGCTGCTGAATTGATCAAGAGTTGTGTTACAAGGATGGAGAACCAATTGGATGTTAGGGTGAAGGTGATGAGAAGTGACAATGGGACTAAGTTCAAGAATGGTGTTATGACTAAATTCTGCATTGCAAAAGAAATTATGCAACAATTCAGTGCTCTTAGAACTCTTGAACAAAATGGTGTAGCTGAAAGAAGAAATAGAACACTCATTGAAGCTACAAGAACCATGTTAGCAGATGCTTATTTATCTGTTACTTAATGGGCAGAAGCAATCAACATTTCCTGCTATGTTCAGAACAATGTACTTCTAAACAAAAGCCAAGACAAGACCCCTTATGAGATCTTGTTCAAAAGAAAGCCCTACATCAAGTTTCTTTAGCCTTTTGGATGCAAATGCTCATTATTGAATACTAAATACTACTTGAACAAGTTTCAATCAAAATCTTTAGACTGTTTCTTTGTTGGATACTCCACACACTTAAAAGCTTACATAGTATATGTGAAGGATCACTTGAGTGTGATTGAATCTTCTGATGTAATTTTCAATGAAAACCAGTTCAATACAGTTGATGGAGCATCCTGGCTATTTGATCTTGTGATGTTATCAAGTCTTTCAAGATTTATCCTGAAGACTTTGATGAAGCTTTGTATAGAACAGGTGTCCAAGAAGAAAAGTCAGAAAAGAAGATTGATTTGGACAAGTTGTGGTAAAGAGTAGCAAACAAAAATGCTGAATATTTCTTTAACAAGACTGCTTCTGATCATGAAGAAGATGATGAACAAAATGACAATCAGTCACATGTTCTAGAGCAGCGTATCATGAATGATGAGCAAACAAATGGTCAACTTGATCAAGAGCAAACTGTCAACAATGAAGGGCAACCTGATAACTTGTTTATTCAAGATCAAAATGAAAGACAACCAGAGACTTTGTTTCAAAGTTTGAATATTGGAAACAATGTTGCCTCATCTTCACAACAGTTTGCTGAAGATTCAACTGAATTTCATGATACAACTACAGATTGATCATTGAGGAACCTGATCTCAATGACATAAATCTTGATCTAATGTGTCTACTGATATATAATTGTGCAAACTTCCTTTGTTGAGAGAAATCAACCACCTGAAAACATCATTGGGGACATCAATGAAAGAGTTACAAGAAGTGTATCTGAATCTTCAAACATATGTTTGTACTCCTGCTTCATATCTCAAGTTGAACCCAAGAACATTGTTCAAGATTTAAAAGACAATAGTTGGGTAGAAGTAATGCAAGAGGAGTTGGCTCAATTCAGAGATCTACAAGTGAGTAATGCAAGAGGAGTTGGCTCAATTCAGAGATCTACAAGTGTGGGAACTTGTAGATAAGCCAAGAAACAAGTATGCCATTGGAATTAAATGGGTTTTTATGAACAAAAGGGATGAAAGAGGGATTGTTATAAAGAACAAGGCAAGACTAGTTGCACTAGGCTGAAGCTAAGTACATTGTTGTATCTGCCTGCTGTGCACAAGTTCTTTGGATTTAGAACCAACTGCTGGATTATGGTTTGAATTTCTTGAACACCCCTATCTTCGTTAACAATATTGTTGCATTATTTATTGTTAGGAACCCTGTCCAACACTCTAAGACCAAGCGCATTGAAATCAGACATCATTTCATTAGAGATTGTAATGAGAGAGGACTGATTGAAATGAAAAGAGTTGACACTAGTGACAACTTGGCTGACTTACTCTCCAAGCCTATAGATAAGACCAAATTCAACTTTCTCCTGAAAGCATTGGGAATGATCAACTCAGATGAGTTTTGATTAATGATGTGTGCTCACTATTCTAACTGGTTATCTTTGATGGTCCCGAGAGTGAAATTAGTAATTGTGTGCATATTTAACTGATATATGCCTTAAATGATCATTTGTGTGACTTATGTGTTTATGATGCTTAAGTTGCTTATATTCAGTAAATGTGTGTGCTATCCAGATAAGTGTGTTTGCTTGTGATTTGAAATGATAAATCTGTGTGCTTATCTGATTTTGTTGATTACTTGGATAATTTGAACCGATGATGTGTTTAGGATAGGATGGATTTTGCATAATCTGTCTTGGATGTACATTATGTGAAGTCTGCTTGTTTTAAATGTGTCATAGATGTTATGATTATTCCTGAATATGTTACCTACTGCTTGTGTTAAAACTAGGTTTTTGTGTCAAACTTGTATGCTTAAATGAATATTTTGCAAAAGAAGTTTTTCCAAGAAAATTTTTTTTGACAAAGTGAGCAAGTTGTATGGTGATGAGACAAGGTAAGATTATTCAGTTCAAAGCTTTGTAGAAGCTTGAAGGTTTTTAAATGAAAATTAATCCAACCTTATGGGAAACGATAGCACATTGGTTATTTATGCTGATCATATGGACTTAATAGGCTAAAAAGACAATTAGTTAATCATTAATATGTATGGTTGCTTTCCATGATGTGTAAAAATTGAGGAGATATAACATAATGTAAATGCTAATAATAATGTGGAGATACATTGTTGAATATGCATGTTCCAAGATACATCTCTCCAAATGATCGGCAGAAAAGTGATTACCCAGTCATACACAAGCCTGTTGGTATTTGGTCACCAAAATGAATCATTTTATACATATGACAAAGAACAAATGTGGACAAAATTTTTATATTCAGTCAAATGTTGATTGTTGTTCACAAGTTATAAGAAAAATACAAACATGAGGGTTAACTAAAGAACTACAGGGGTGGAGGCAATAATATAAGTCCTCTAAACATTTCGAATGAAAAGTCTGTAAGTCCGACTTGCGTGGCATGTAAGTCCAACGTTCAACCTCAATATGTTTGAAGTTTTGAAAAGAAAAATTAAATGAATTTAATTGTTCTGTCATACAAAATATTTTGACCAAATATCAGGGGGTTGAAGTCAAATTGGGGTGATCTGGGGAAAGCCAAATAAGCTTTGAGAAGAGATATGGGGAATCATAGTACAATAAGTGTTATCCATTTTTGTATTATGCTAATAAATTGAAACTTAAGCATATCAACAAAATGTAATGAAAATCATGCTAAGTCTAGACCTGCTATTAACCTGTCTGATATGTCATAATAATGTTGAGAATGAAGTATTGAGAGGTGATTTAACTAATATGATCCCACGTTGAGATATTTTCAGAAAAAAAGATGGAAAGATATAACTGAAATTTGATCTCTTAATGCACCATTTGCTCTTAAACATTGAATTTTAATGATAAAACTGTGTGAAGAGTGGTTTAAGACAAAAAGTGTTGCATTTTAACCTTGAAACTGTCTGAATATGTCAATACTAGCAAGCTTTAATGATTTTTAATTTTTCTAGTAAACTTAGTTGTTCTATAGGATATTTAACTCATTCTAGCAAGCTTTACTCTTGAAAAGGTCTGTATTTGTCAATTATAGCAAGCTTTGATGATTGTTGAACTTTCTAGCAAACTTAGTTGTTTTATAGGATGTTCAACTCATTCAAGCAAGCTTAATGGTTGAATATGTAATTTGTTATTTCTAGCAAGCTTTGATGATTTCTGAACTATTCTAGCAAACTTAGTTGTTTTATAGGATGTTCAACTCATTCGAGCAAGTTTAATGGTTGAATATGTTTGAATTTGTTAATTCTAGCAAACTTTGATATGTTTGGACTATTCTATCAAACTTAGCTGTTTTGATTGAATGTTTAAGATATTCGAGCAAGCTTGATGATTGTTTGTACTTAAATGAATTATTCATGTTTTATCGGGTAGACTTTGATAAATTTATGCTTTCGAGTAAACTTGGATGTTTATAAAGTTATATGTTTTTCTAGCACACTTGATAACTATGTGATACATGTCTGAATGTGATTTACATGTCTGTTTCGAGTAAACTTTGAGGTTTTAGTTGAAATTTGTATTTGTCTAGCATACTTCATGATGTTGGTGTGATTTTCTGAAATTACAAGGTTTTTCTAGTAAACTTTTTTTACTTAGCAAACTCTATGCTTAGAGTACACTTGTAAACTGTTGGCTCATTCCAAGTGTTCTCCCAACATACTTGTAAACTTCAGAAAATTCCCAGCACACTTCACTTTTCGGGTACACTTTGTGTTTAGAGCATGCTTGTACATCAAAGGATATATAAGTCTCCTCTAGCACACTTTGCACTTTTGAAGTATATTCGACACACTTTTGTTTAAAAAGTGTACTTGAATGAATATTTGATAATTTTATAAGTATATCGGGCAAGGTTTGTGAAATTCAGATATTCGAGCAAGGTTGACAATTAGAAATATCTCTAAGTTATTATTTGTGGATTCTTTATTGATTCCTAGAAAGTTTGCCTATTTGATGCATTATACTTGATTATTTGTCTTGTGAATTATTTCTCGAGCAATCTTGTATATTCGAGTAAGCTTCCTTCATCTTATCCACTTAGTGTTATTTTTAATTACTTTAAATATCTGAACAATTGTCTTGAACGAGCAAGCTTTGCAAATGGACTTTACCTAGCAAGCTTTGAAAAATAATCCTTTCCTAGCAAGCTTTGTAAAATAAACTTTATCGAGCAAGCTTTATGCTAAAACATTTAAAAATGAATTTTTGGCACTATTCATGAACAAAATGACAAAATGCATTTAAAACCTATTTTTAAAAGGGACTTAGAGAAATTTTCACATTTCACTTCTCTCTCTTCCCACTATTGCATTATTGCCTATACATCTCGTTCCATAATCTCAAACGTTTAACAATTTCCCTACCCTAAATTTGTCAGCCCACATATTCCGACTCGGTAAGCATCAGTTGATTGTTTTCCGACACTAATTATACGGAATTGGGGCTTTAATTTTCATCTTAACTAACTTCTTTGTTGTTATATGTAGGTTAAAAATTTGTCGAAGAATAGGTTCATAAAGAAAATCTTCCGTTTCTTCTTTAAATTGTTACTTGATAAATGTCAAAGTTGTGAACTTTATGTCTAATTTTTACTTTGAATGTGTTTTTATGTATGTACAGTTATGGAGTCATAAAAATTTGAGTGGAAACAAAATATGTGCGCGTTGCTTCAAGCAACTGATGATAAGCGGACAGTTGAACATATGATCCGGTGGCTACAACTTTCAAACATCATATTTGCGTTAACAGAAAGCCCCGTTATATACAGGAATCATCAACTCGATATTTGGCACTCTGCCCAACTGTTTGATGATGCTGAAGGTGGGCAGATTGAGGCTACCGTTGCACGACAGGAGATTATTATAACTGAACAGTTGATACGGGTGAGTCTGCAGTTACAAGATAATTTTGAAATCCCAATCCATTTCTCCACTAATTGTTTGTTGAGGATATTTCAGGAGACTATGGGATATTAGGGTGACATCATGAGGGACAATTTAAATATGGAATGTTTCCCAATATTTATCGATTTCTAATACACCACATAGTACAGGGGTTTGGAGAAAGGAAAAGATCATGGAATTTGATGAGTCGTGATCTTGCCAATGCCATAGTGGCTGTTGTATACTGACAACCATTTAACTTTTCCAAGATTATTTTTGATGGATTTGCCAAATATTGGAACAACACATATATTGCAAGATCCTAACGTCTACAAGAGGATTGCAAAGTTGGCATCAACTAGCAACTTTAACCCTGATGTGGAATTTGATGTTCTACCATGGTTGCTGGACAACAATATGGAGATAATGGCTGTTCCATAATCACCACAGGTGAATTCTGAAGAGGAGAGTGAGAGTGATGATGATGATGATGATTCGAGTGATGATGATGATGATGCAAGTGATGATGGAGGAGATAATGGAGGTGATGACGGAGGAGATGGTAATCAGGATGGAGGAGGTGCAGATGTGATTGTGGAGGAGATTGTTGATGCAGAGGCGCATGGGGAGATTTTGAACCAACCTATACCTACACCACCGACCTCACCCCAAAACCATCCATTAAACCAAACCATAAGCCTACCCCAACACCAGACCCCATCCCCACCACAACACCATGACCATGAACCTTATATCCCATCCCCTCGTACAAATATCCAATCACCACCTTAAACCCAAATCCTAAACCAACCATTAATCCAAACCCAAATCCCATACCAAACCCAAAACCTAGATCAAACCCAAACTCACAGCCTTACCCAAACCCAAGACCAAACCATACATGAACCATACATTCCACAACATGTCCCCACCCACCGAATAAACCAACCAAACACACCATACCAATCTCCAACCCAATCACATACCACTGACCAACCAGCCTTTGAATTTACCCGTACCTTTACACCAATAATTCAAACAGTTAGCCCATTACCCTCCACTAGCACAAACATCATTGAAAGCCCATCCCTTGAACCCATCGAACCCCAAACAACCATATACGGATGCTGTTGTGCAAAATGTTGATTTGAGAAGAGAAAATGAAGAGTTGAAAAGGAGGAATAATGAGTTGGAATCCCTGTTGGCACATGCACATCTAAGGATTCAAACCATGGAGGTTGAGGTTGAGAAGACCTCAGCTGTACCAAAACAGGGTGAGAATCCACCTGTGGTCAATGAGATGAGGGAGGATGCGTCTGTGATGGAGGAGGACATCTTGAAAAATCTATGTGACTTGTATGGAGGAAGTGAGGATGAGAGTAGTGAAGAGAGGAGTATTGATGAAGATGGTTATGATGCAGATCAATCAGCTGGTGGAGAGCAATAATATGATGTGGCTGATGTGTCAGTTCAGAAGGAGGTTGTTGAGAAGGTTGTAGAGAAGGAAGGAGATGCATATGTGAATGTGGCTGGAAGTGAAACTGAAAATATTCAAACTGACGCCATAGAAACTGATGCTATTGGTACTGAAACTCAAACGGATGTGATAGTAGATGAATGAGGAGATAAAAAGGAAATTGTAATAGAAGATGAAAATGTTGATAAAACTGCTGATGTGGAGATAGAGGATTTGATGGCCGACATTGACAATTTTCCCATTGAACCAGAAGTGGTGAGGGAAACTGATGAAGAAAGGAGGAAATCTAAAGGAAAATCCATTGCTAAAAATGAAGAGCAATTGCAATCTCTGAATACTAAAAAAAAATCAGTTGATGATATACTTGATGTGGATGAAACTGCTGAACAAGCTGCCAAAAGGCATGTTGATACTTAGAATGAGATGTTAAAAAGAGAAAGGAATGCAAAATCCTTGACTGAGCAGGAATTGAACAACAAGAAGAACTGTTGGAGGAGGCTCAGATCATTAAAATTCTGAATGAAGAAGGGGAGCTTGACCAAGAGGTGATTGAAAGCTTCCTAAAGGTGAAACAAATTGAAGAGGTTGATAATACCCTTAATCTAGTCATTTTAAATCTGAAAAAGGCTGGACAAGAGGCACCAACTCCAACCACTGCTGAAAACATTAATGATGATTCAAATAAACAGCTGGTGACAGATGAAGCTGGAGAATCAATAATCAAAACTTTATCTAAGAAATGGATAAACTATGCTGAAGAGGTGTCTAACAAGAAGGATAGTTGGGAAAAGGGCAATGCAGGAAAATATGGAAATAAATACACAAGGAAGAGTAAGAGGTATTATGGAAAAACTGATGATGATGATGATGATGCTGATAATGATGATGATGATGATGATGATGATGAACCCAAGAAGAAGAGGACAGACAAGTCTGAAAAGACTGAATACTTTGTGGAAAGTCCAAAGGAGATGGAAAGTCCTGTTGAGGTTGTTCCTATACAAACCATTAGGCCGGATGATTTTGTGATTGAGCCTGAAGTGAATGAACCAAGAATAGAGGCTCTTGATGATTTTTCTGATCAGGTTGATGACACTGTTGACTCCCCAAATGTTGAAATGACAGATGAACATAGGGAGAATATACAATCTATGTTGGATGAGGCTAGGAGGAATGATCTGAAAATCTTGGGATTGATTAATCATGGGTACAAGTATGAAACTCTGGCTCCTATGTTTGATTAGGAGTTGCAGAAATTACTGGATTAGGAGGTTGAAGATATTAAGAAAAAGATGGAAAAGAAGAATCGTGATTCCCAAACATTCAAGGCTTATTTGAGACTACATCGGCGTTCTGAAAAGCAGTTGAGCCACATGAAGTTCAGTGAATTGGAAAAAGCCTACAATGTCACTGTTGAAGCTGTCAAACAGGATGAGATGGAAAGAATGAAGAAGGCTGGCACACAACATGAGAATCTTCAAAGATAATTTGCCAAATTTGATTGGAAGTGCAGACTGCTGATTAAACATGGTTTCTCTATTGAACTGGTTGATAGTCTAAGCAGGGAACATGTCGAGATACACCATAGAAGAATATCAAGAAAGGTCAACTTTGAAGCTGTAACTAAAAGACCTAGAATCATGTCCCTTGCTGAGAAAGAGATTATAGGCATGATCACAACACTTTCTAAAAAAGGAGAAAACTTTTTAGAGTTGATCATGTTGCCCAGGGAGATGATAATCGCTATGTATGAGAAATCTGGGCATGTGAGGGTCCCTGTTCCTAAGAAAAAAATATACTTCTAGGCCCTCAGCTATAAGTGTCTCAATTCCAACCACTAGAGCCTCTCATCAGAGATTACAAAGGTGATATGAGCAGTGTTGAACTGAAGGAAGTGATATATAAGGATGACTTTTTGGAGTTCAAGAGGGAGCAGCCGACTGAGATGGCAACCATGAATCTTTATGACTACCATAACAGAAATAGGTTTGCTGGAAGACAAGAAAATGAACTATCTAAACATCTCAGGGATCAAGCTAGGAAGGGGTTCCCCATGTTGAACAAGAAGAGGAAATGGGAACTCTCTGCATTTGAAAGAAACAAAAGGGTGAAGAAGATAGGGAGATCAAATACATTGAAGAGACATACAAATCAAAGATCAAAAGCAAAAATCCTCATGCAAATATGATGGAATGTATTAGTATGAGGCATCAGATGACAAGGCCCAATTATGAAGTCTAGGGAAATAAAAGAATTGCAAGCATCGAATATGAAGATAAAGATGGATCCTTCATTCTTAGAAACTCTGATGGACTGGCCTTGGGCATCATCAAGGAGGACACGGATTTAGTATTTCCGGAGGACCTCGAGGATATAATCAGATGGACTCTGCCCTCTGAGCATCCTAACCACAGTCAGTTATTCATCTTTAAGAAAAGTGTCGCAACTGTAAACTTAGAAAGAAAGAAAGAAGCATCAAGCTCAAGGAGATAATATTACTTTTCTAGCTTAGGTTTACTTTGTAATGTCCATGGGATATAATTCCAACTTGTAATATTTCTGATTATGTAATGTAACTTCTTTTTGAAATTTGATGTGTATTTTGGCTAAGTGTATGTAACCTTAGAGGTGTTTCCTAGCAAACTCTTGACTAAAACCAAGCTAAAACCAAATCTAGCAAGGCTTATTCTTAATAAACAGTGGTCCCAGCAAGCTTGAAGGAGGTTGATAAAGAAACAACTTAAACACTTCTGTCGATCAAGGTTCAACTCCGAGCAGGCTACAGTGTTACCAGCACACTTTGGTTTGTTCAATAAGTTAAAATTAACATAGGGTTGAAGGGATTCCTGAAGAACAAGTTTGCTATTGGGACTATATCGAGCAAAGTTTGATATGGTCAAGAGGATTGAAGTCTGCTAGGTGAATATTTTCTAAGGAAAATATTCTAAGTAAACTTTTCCCGGAGAACTATTTCCCAGCACACTTCATGGTTACCAGGTCTGCTCGACAAAGATTCCAGCTGCAAAGCTTGCCCAAAGACCTGCTTTACACTTAGCATTTATTGTAATACGTTTAATTATGTACCGATGATTAGGGTTTCTAAAAGAGGAATGTCATATGTCAGGGCTACGCCTATAAAAGGAATAGTTTAGGGCACACCTATGATAACACTGAACACCTGACACTCGCGAATATTGTAATTGACGGAAGACCATATCCTGTACGGAAATCGGCTAAAGATCCTGACATTCCACCTTTATACCCTAATTTATTTTCGTTGTAACCCTTCCATTACTAAATGGAAATCTTTTGAGATATTGGTTGTGTTTGTTACTTTAGTGTTCAGTGTGCACCAATTAGCGTGTTAGTGTTTCCGCCATTAATACTCTAGTGTTCTTCACAATATAGTAGATTTTGTTGACCTTCTTTTCAACACCTAGGTGTTTGGTTACGACATTGATTTAGTTAGTGATCCTAGTTATAAAGTGGGACCGACATCAGGTCGTTCTCTAATCGCCTCAAACCGTGTACCCGGCAGCGACGACAAAAACTTGATGTGCGAAAAGCTATATATAAATATTAATAACTAATTCTCGCAATTTAACACTAAGTCTTAAATTTATAAAACCAAACAATCCTAACTAAGCTTCACACAAATGGAAAGTGCACCGTTCGAGCAACAACACATTTTTATTGAAGTCTGGATGTCGAACACAAAGACACGTGAGAACAACTGAAACAATTAAACCTAATCTAAGTCCTGTCCTGCCTATATAATATATTTATTTATCTTAATTATTTAAAACTAATATAACTAATTTAACTCAACTAACTATGAAACTTAACGGAACTAACGATAATAAGAAAACGAATCACCTAGGTAAGATGACTTAACGGTCGTAAGATGACACGGATGCTAACATGTGGTTGAAACCAAGGTTCTAAAGATGGGCTAACATAGGTGAGATAAAGGCAACTGGGTCCCTACGGTCAGTTTTACCATAATACCCTAACAACGTCTAGATAGCTTTTACTACATGGTCGTTTATCTACGTACCCTAATAACTCATCACTTGGTCCATGTGTAAGTTACAGATCTCACTAAGGCTCGAGCTAATTACAAACCTCGAGCCGATAATGAGAAAACCGCACGTGGTCTCGCAACGACTAACCCGATCAACTAACTAGTAAGATAAGCCGACACCTAAGGTCTTGGTCCAACTCAAAGGTGGTGAACTCACTGATTTAAATGACTTACAAAACATAACCCCTAATGGTATGCCTACCACAATCAATTAACACACAAAGTATTAACCAAAACATGCATTTAACGCCTACACGAAACTAATTCATGAAATAATCAACCACACGGGGAACATGCAACCTGAGATATATCCATGGCAGTAGGTAAACAAAGAATAATATTACAAAATATGAACTTTACAATAGAATAACAATAAACCACTTGTTAAGCACCCTAAACTAGTTAATTAAAACCATTAAACATCAAACCTAGGCGATTCAAACAAGTATAGCCAACCATAATGAACGAACAATATAATAATAATCATAATTAAGCTCAAAGTATCCATTGCAAACTGATTGGAACTTGTTTCAAAGTCTAAAACTCAAAACGAACTCACAGACGTTAAAATAAGCAAAACTGACAATCGGTTGATGAAACTCCGAACCGGCTGCTTCTCCTCTTCGTAAACTCGTATGAAACTGATGTGGGACAACGGGAATGATGTAATTTTCGTTCATTGGGTTTTACGGTTTAAATAGATTACTTAAACTTGATTAACAAGCCAAACTAGGTCTAAAACAAGCCCACAAAAGACCTAGGTGGCTCCTAGGGCCCCGCGCTACGTGACCACCAAGGCCTAGGTGGCCGCACGGCGTGGCAAGGTCACTTGGATGGTTTTTCGTTTTCTGACTCGCTTATCTTCAAACGCGCATACCGGCTTCATCCGAATCCCGTTTGAGCTGATTTCTTCTTCCTTAAACTCATTTTTTTGCTCTCTTCAACATGGGATCTATCATATATACAAACATTTAAATTAACGAAAAAAAAGTATATTCGTTAATGTTTAAGCGCAAAACGACATAAAAACCAGCAAGGAAAAATCTGTGTTTCACATCACATCAATGGGACCAAAAACAAAACAACCAATTTAAAAACCTCACTCAAACTTTTATTCAAGAAAATATATTAAACAATAATTGTCTTCTGGTTAAAGCATCGCCAATTTGAGAAATTAGTTAGTTAATCTCCCTTGAAATGCATGAGGATCATGTGCCGAACGCTTTTAGTAGGCTTTCCAGCAAGTCAATGTTACTGTCGGGAAAATTCCGGGCAATAATTTATATAAAGAACACGTAAAGGCAATATTACGTCTTTAAGGCTTTCCACCAGGACCGGACGTTGACCTGGACGTCTTAGCGGGTCACAAGTCAGCCCGGCTCGGAATTTAACCCAGATGACGTCTTTAATATATATATATATATATATATATATATATTAATAAATAAATAAATATTTATGTATATACATTTTAATAAACAGAATCATAAAAGGTATTTTTGGAAGATGCAACATTAATTTCAATTTATCTCCTTGTGCTCTCACAGAAACCGTCTCTCTGTCTCTCTCTCTCTCTCTCAGCTATAACATTCCAGATCGAAGCCTACATTATCTTCATTCCCTTAATTTTTATGAAGAACAACGGCGATTAAATAATTAATTCACTTCGATAATCGATGATGGAGATGAATGTTTCAGAGAGCAGATGGGATGACGATGTTCACTGATTGATGATGAATTGAAGATAAGCAAACATATGAGGATGAAACAGCAAATTAGGGTTATAGTTTTGATTGATTTTGTTCTTTTTAGGGGGTGTTAATAAGGTATATAAGGTGTTTGGCAAACCATAAGACCTTATGGATTTTAATTTATGGAGAATGTAAAATAAAGGGGTTTTGAAAAGTTAGGAATATGTAACTTATATTAGCTTAATGGGTTTGATATACCTATTACACTTCTCTAACCCTCAAAACCTAATATATCCCTTTTAAAGATGAGTGTCCTTTTAAATAAGCAATCCGAAACACACGCTTAATACAGATCTAGGAAAAAAATGAACAAAATAGGTTTTATCAGGTTGACCGGCGGTTCACCAGCCCGTTCCGACCGTCAACCGTCAAAGCCGGCCAGGTTTTGAGAAACCGGGCTAAGTACTGCAAATCTGACCGGTATGATAAGTGGGTTCCGGTTCGACCGGTCCGACCATCCGGTCCGGTCAATGTTTCAAAACACTGCATAAAGGAGTTACTCTCTTTGTATTTAACTAGATATTTACTCGGCGCGCTGCGCTGGGACTATTGGTAAAACCTCAATGTTGAAACCCGATTGTTGGTACAACCCGAGCGTTACATCAGTTCGAATTCAGTTAGTATCAGTTACATTTGTTACGATATAGACACCATTGGTAAAATCTTAGCGTTAAAAAAATATATTACTCTAATTAACTTATAAACAAAATAAATTATTTATAACGATGTTTGTTTGGTTGGTAAACCCGGGTGGTGTAAAATCCAAGCGATGTCGGACCCCGACATTGAGACTCTAAGTAGACACAAATTCGGTCGGTTTTGGCTACATATGTTACGATAAGAAAGGGGGAAATATAGAAATTTAGTGTACCAATGGGGTGGTGTCGGTCGATAAACTCGGTCGTTAGTAAACCGAGCATTATCGGTCATGGGCGTTGAGATGTTGAGTCTATGAAAATTCAGTCACTTTCCTTCACGTTCGGTATGATATTGGGATTAAAACAAACTAAAGAAAAGGAAAAATTGTCCATTGGTCAACTTCCATTATGTTCGTTACGATACCAAAATAAAAAAAACAAAAATAAAATTTAATGCTATGGACATGTACGGTGCTGCCAAGTGGCCTAATGGCAACTATCGGCACCAAACTTATCATATATATATATATATATATATAGATAATTTTCTTTTAAGTTTTTTAAATAAGGGTAAAAAAGTTGCACAACGAATTTGGTCGATTAAAACCAGGTGTTGAAGCAAAGTCAACGCGAATTTGGTCAGTATTGACTACGTTCATTACGGTAACAACAATAAATCTATAAAATAAATTCGTTAATTTGACATACAATAAAAAAAATTAGTAGCACTCGTATAATTCTACTATTCTAATAAAAGAAAATAACGATGACACGTGTCACTTTGTGGTTAAATATCACAACTATTTTTCCTCCAAAACTAAGATCATAATTGTCATAATATATGTCATAGATAAATAATTATTCACTTTCATTTTACACTCTATTTACATTATATCTATACATTTATATAAAAACAAATATTAACATATTATTTTACTATATATTCCAAAATACTTGATGAAATCCAAAAATCAACAAAAAACTGTGTTCGTTAAATATTGAAAAGAATACAATTTCAAATGTTATTATTAACAAATTATACTACGCATATTGTTGAATATTATAAAGAAATACAAAACTCAAGTATGTTTTTATTTTACAAAACAATTTTTTTAATCAATGAATTATAAAATCATTGAATTATAAATATATGCTTAAAACTCTATCCATTTTTCTTAAATTAATTCATTTATCTATTATTATTATTATTATTATTATTATTATTATTATTATTATTATACTGCTGCACCTGCTACTGCTACTGTAAATTGCCATGTAAATATACAATTTATAAAGATAATGTTTTAAATCTATCAATTTATTTTATCGGTTAATTTATTAAACTATATATATGTTAAAATGTAAGAATAGTATATTTATCATATTTAATATCTGGGTTTTTTATCAGGATTTTTTCGGGGTTTTGTGGAACTTAAATTTGATTTTTACGGGTAAAAAATTGGTAAGTAGATTGTTTTGTACAAGTTAACTACATTTGGTTACAATTTTGTTACGGGTTGAAAATGGGAAATCTGAGTATTTTTATAAGTTTAATAATTCAAATAGGCTTAGTGTCAAATTTGTTACGGGTTCAGAGTGTTGACCTGAAAATGTCAAAAGGACGAAAGATAGAATTTTAAACATGATTCGGGTTTCAAATTTATTTTCAAGCGTATTTTTAGAAATAATCAAAAGGTCCGGAATTTTGTAACTTGACTATGTTACACTTGACTATTAAAATTTAAGAAATATAGAGAACAGTTCCGACATACCAATTCAGGCCTATCAATGCTTCTAACTTTTATCAAATTTGAAACATTTGTGTCAGCATTAAGTTTTTCTTAAATGGTGATCGAAACGTTGTATGGGAAGCATGTCAAGCAAAACTATACTCAATTCAAGCAAAATATTCACAAAATTTAATGGGTTAACATATTACTTTTTATTTTGTCATTATGACAAAGCCGAGAATACCCCTGAAACTTATCAAAGTCTTTTTCATGGTGTAGCTCAGAAAAAAATAATTCTTGAAGAAGATTCGTCGTTACAATTTAATGTTCTAATTTTCTTCTATGAGTGATAAATTGATAAATATATCAATAAAGGCAACACTCCATATGTATTTTGGATGAGTGTTCAGAACTAATATTGTATGATAAGTCTCATTCCCGAAATTGGTTCATAACCGAAATTCTTTCAATTATACATAAATGATACAAAGAATGATATTCTCAATAAAAGGAGCGTCATCGGGTACATTTTTTCATGTGCATTTTTTTTACTAAAAAATCATTTTGTGATATAAATAAAATCAATTTATGTACATACAATATAGATGTAATACATTTTGTCATAGATTTAATACATTTTTTTCATATAAGTTATGTAATTATTTACTTTACTTGTAATTTGATAATTTGGATTATCTTGTGTGTCACACGGGCTCTAAAGCTATTATATTATGAAAAAAACATCATATTTAAAACAATATTTATTGAGTCGGTAAAATTGAGGTTGGCTACTGGGGTGGCTTCGGTTAGTAAAATTCGTTCGTTGGTAAAAGTCGAGTGTTATATGTCCCACGTGTTTAGGTAGTATATCTGTTGATACATCAGTTGTTGTCTCAATATTTGTTTATCGTTTTGGTATTAGTTATACATCAAAGGACTAGTTTTGCTTTTATTGTAAAGGTCATTTGCTAGGGAATGTTAGCGAATGAACCTATTTTGTGTTGCTCATTCGCTAGGGAATGTTAGCGTATGAGAGCTAATGTTTATAGGCTATTCGCTAAGGATTGTTTAGCGAATGGGGCAGTGAATGTGACTCATTCGCTAAGGTAAATTTAGCGAATGAGCCGGAGTCTATTTATAGTCCTGTAAATTATTTTAAATTAACGATTCAATTATTTTGATTACTTGTACAATGTTACTCTGTCTAGTTACAATATCAAAAAACACACCATTCCTGAGTTGTTCATAATTGACTACATCATAGACTATATCCTACAATAGGTCAAAATCATGATGAATTCATGAATCCTCCATATCTAAGCGAATTTGGTCGATTTTCATTACGCTGGTTATGGAAAAGAACTAAAAGAAGTTGCATTACCTTGGTTTCAATTATGTCGTTACGGTACTGGAACTAAAACATAAAAAACAAAAAAAAATATGAAAACTGAGATCGATCAGGTGGCATCAGTCACTAAAACTCAACTATTGGTAAAACCAACTGTTTTCACCCCCGGATATTAAGGTGTTTGTTACGCTATCTTGGTTTCCGTTACGTTCTGTAAGGCCCCGTTACCGGTAGCCCTACTTTCGTGTTGGATTTACTCATAAACGCAGTTCTAAATATCAGAGTTAATTAAAACATTCGCGGAACATTAAGAACATTCAAACCATTACATTCCATAACCATAATTCTTGTTTTATCGAGCATTCATAGTCATTTAAAAACAAAACATAGTCTTTTAAAATAAAACATCATAGCAAAATCTTCAGATGCCAGCTTCGTCCAACTCTGCCATGTGTCCTACTCAAGCTACCTGCCTCATTCTACTCACCTGCGTGCATAATAAAAGTCAGCTACGCTGAGTGAGTTCTAGTTAATCACATAATCATACAATACCTTCTTACATTTCATACTTAACCTCTTAACTTTCTTTCATACACACGTAAGTGTATATTCTTTCATTCTTACCTTCATACTTTCTTTACATACCTAATCATACGTTTTGAAGAGCCTTTCGCCCTATAACCTCACAGATATTATAAGGGTCTGGTCTCTAACATCACAGATATTATAAGGGTCTGGTCCCTAACATCACAGATATTATAAGGGTCTGGTCCCTAACATCACAGATATTATAAGGGTCTGGTCCCTAACATCATAGATATTATAAGGGTCTGGTCCCTAATATCACAGATATTATTAGGGTCTGGTCCCTTTGTTTCGTGTAATTGTACCGTACCTGTTCATACATACTTTCCTTGACAATACGTGCAATCTCCGAAGAGCGTTCACGTACCATCATCATAACATACATACATTATGCATACATCATATATTCATACATACATCATATCTTCCATCATACTTATCAATCATATCTTAACTACCACCTGACGGCATATGCAATATCCGAAGATCGTTCACGCACCGTCAAACAATCATCATACATAAATCATACAAGGCATACCCTTACCACTTAAGATAAGTGTATTAACTATCACATCGAGTATGCACACAGCCCCGAAAACATAACAAGGAAGTGGGGCTAGAAACTCACCTCATGCGGTTGCGTTCACCGTTTACGGTTATTCCCTTCTTGAGCTGTGCACGACTAACTGTATAATAATTATTCGTTTCAGTAGACTATCACTATCCATATCGCCTTTCTAGTTTAATCATTACCCTCAACGAACGGGGGTCCGGGGGCAGCGGGGTTCTAGGGGCGGCAGCCCCTAGCGGGGTCCAAGGGGCAGAGCCCCTAGCTGGGGTTAAGCTGCCAGGCTCAAGGGTTTATTTGAATCATTGAATAATATGCTACTTAAAAGTTCAAGGGTTTATTTGTAATTAAATCATTCTTTTCTAAATCCAGGGACTGTTCTGTCATTCTTTCAAAGTTCTAATTCGTCACTCAGTTCGTAACGAATGGGAATTCATAACGAATTAGCCATTATAGCGAATCTGCCTTGTAACGAATCAGGCATCTTAACGAACTGGTCCTTATAGCGAATTGGACCTTAACGAACTGATCTGGTCAACGAATGAACCCTATAACGAAAGGGGTTCATTCGTCCTTCTCTTAGAGAATGGCCTTAGCGAATGGCCTAGTTCGCCCTTATTTTTATAACGAATGACATGCTAGTTCGCTAATCTTTCCTTAACGAATTAGTACACGAATCAAAGCTAGTTCGTTATATTCCCTCAGCGAATCTACTTAACGAATCACCCTTAATTCGCTAAATTCCCGTTAGCGAACCGTTAGCGAACTAGGGTTAGGTCAGGAATGTCAGAACATTCCCTGACATTCCCTTATCCTCGTACCACTTTTCCGGCGCTGCCTTTCCGGCGCCGTCATTGCCGGAAAGCCGCCGGAAAAAACGCATTTTCACCGGAAAAACGGGTTTTAGCTCGTTTTTTCACCGTTTTTCATCCCATTTGATCCAGATCTGAGCTAGGGTGACTCCTAAGCTCATCATAGGTTCGGTTTATACCCGAATCCACCCGGATCTCGTGACTTAAACGGTTTAACGGTGTCGGCTCGTCGTTTCATGATTATATCTAACGGATTTAAGCTCCTACAACAAAATACTATCATACCTTGGGTCGGGATCCGTTTCTTCTTCTATCTTTCAGCTAGAGCGAGAGAGAAACTAGAGAGAGAATCTTAAGTGTGTGTTTTGGATGGTGTAAGGGATATGTGTAAATGAATTAAATGGAGGATTAAGGGTATATATATTTTTGATCATGGGCTTAAGCCCATGGTCTTTCCTTCATTCCTCCATAACCCAAGTCCATAACCCATATCCATTTACCTAACAGTGGCCCAACTAGTATTCTATTTATCTAAACCGATAACGACCCACTATGAAATAACGAAATTTATTTTTATTATAATAACCGAAAGTAGGATGTTACACGTTCGTTACTATAGAGGAACTAAAACAAAAAAGTAAACAAAATATAATAACTAAGGTCGACCAATGGCATAACGTGGGTCGGTAAAACTTGGTCGTTGGTAAAGCACGAGTGTTGTAAGTGTGAGTGTCGAGGCGTATATCCACACAAATTTGATCAATTTCCGTTACGTTCGTTATGATGCCATAACTAAGCAAAAAAAATCATGTGGCCAAATGAGGTGTCGTCACTTGGCCCATCGAGGACCTAGCGGCTCGAGCAGTCTTTATTAGCAATATTAGATAATTAGTTCCAATACTCAAAGTCATGGGCAGACATTTTAAGGGGCGAGAGAGGTAGGAGTGTTCAAATAAATCTCATTTAAAATCGTATAAGAAATATCCGAAATTCGAATTCAAAACCGAATTATCCGAAAATTCAGATATCCGAACCCAGGATATCTTAATTTTCGGATTCAGATATTGATTTTGAAAATTTTTGGATAGTTCGGATATCCGAAATATTTTTTAATTATTATATAACAAATATTATTTTTAAAATTCAGATATATTTTGGATTCTTCGGATAATGTTTTTGATATTTTGGATAATATTCAGACATTTTGGATAATATTCGGATATTTCGGTTAATTTTCGGATATTACGGATAATTTTCGGATATTTCAGACACCTCTAATAATTATAATATAATTTTTATTTTTTTGGATATTTTCGATAGCAGGTTCACTATCCGATCGGATATCCAAAATTTCGGATTCGGATAGTGAAATCCACTATTCAAAGGTCCGGATACCCGATGTTCAGATATCCGAAAGTCTAGATATCCAACTTTGAACATCATAGAGAGGGCGTCACCCTCCTATTATTTTTGAATAGAAATATAAATATAGTTAATCTACTTTGAATAATTTATGTCTAAGAAAAAAAAAGTTAAAGATACTTTAAATGTGTATGTTTCGAGGACCATACATTTAAATATTTTAGTTAGTATTTGTTATTAAGTAATAATGTGGAATGAAATGAATTATTTCAAAGGAATAAAATAAAGCATGTTTGGTTTCCATTTATTAATGTAATTAATCATTTTTAAGGAATACAATTCTTTTAATATATAACATTTTTCATTCATTACTAAAAAGTTATTTTTCTTTCATACATTCTAAGAATGAAATAGAAAATGATTCGTAATAACAAAAATAATTATTATCGTTGTTGTTAATACTGCTCCTACTCATATTTTTATTATTATTATTTTATTAATATTCATTATTATGTTATTGTAAAATAACTATATTAAATTATAGATGTTACTATATTTTTTATTATTATATCGCATTATGTTATACCGTTTCATTAATTGACAAAAAAAATATTATGTTTGAATAGTTTACTATATAATAAAAAATTAATAATAAAGTGATTATTCATTTCATTTATACATGGTAACCAAACAACACAATTAAATAGTAATGATTAATTTCATTCCTTTGTTCATTTCATTTCTTTGTTCATTTTATTACCTCGTTCATCCCATTACCCCATACCAAACATACTCTTAGATTTACCTCGAGATTATGTATTCAAGTACCACTACTGATCTAAGTAGGGCTGTAAACGAACCGATCGAACATGAACAAGGCCTTGTTCATGTTCGTTCGTTAAGAAAATATTGTGTTCATGAACGGTTCACGAACACTTACCGAACGAGATTTTATGTTCGTGTTCATTCATTAAGAAAATTAATGTGTTCACAAACGATTCACGAACACAAACGAACACAAATAAAATCGGTAGAGACTATAGAATAAGACCGATGTATTCATCGATGTGAATATTGAAACCCATGAATCGAATGAACACGAACAAGGGCATATTCGTGTTCCTTCATTTAACTTTATAATTAATCGAACAAATATTTATGTTCATATGCGTTTATTAAAAAATGGACAATTGTGTTCGTTTATGTTCGTTTGTTTAAAATCTAAACAAACATAACTAAACAAAGATAAATGAACATAAATAAACATATATGAACCAATGTGAATGAACACAAACAAACTTAAATCTGAAACACATAAATGAACACAAATTAACAAATATAAA
The DNA here is from genome assembly GCF_021521415.1 of Bidens hawaiensis. Classification (NCBI taxonomy): domain Eukaryota; kingdom Viridiplantae; phylum Streptophyta; class Magnoliopsida; order Asterales; family Asteraceae; genus Bidens; species Bidens hawaiensis. The sequence continues at coordinate 50,105 of NW_027499020.1, read as the reverse complement.
TTTTTAAGCAGATGATATATCCAGATAATATTTAATTATGTTCTATTAATACATAAACGAACGTTCATGAACATAAATGAACGAACGGAACATGTGTTCATGTTCGTTCATTTAATTAAACGAACACAAATTTTATGTTCATGTTCGTTCGTTTATTAAATAAACGAACATAAACGAACTTTCCGCCAAACGGTTCACGAACGGTTCACCGGACGTTCGGTTCATTTACAGGCCTAGATCTAAGTACAAAATTGCTAAGATATTTTTCCTAACAATACGAGTATACAACCACTAATAGGAAAAAAATAGGTGAAAAGTTTTAAAATATGGTATAAAATTAAGGGTATACAAATAACTTTAACTTCTCACAATGAGTCTTGTTGCAACTTGATTATCCTAAACTAATGAGAACCAGATAACTAGAATCTCTTTATCAAACACTAGCAACCATTACTGAACCATAAATAAAGTCACCATAATAAAAAAAACAAGTAATCAAAAGTACCTGTAAGTGGTAACAGAGACAAACAGTCAATAATAGTGATTTGAAACCTAATAAAAGCATTACCAACAAACTTTAAGATTTCGAATGCCCGAGATGAGTATAAAAATGGATCTTATATTTGTTTTTTTTCCCATATTGTTTGGTTCAATTAAACATAAACAAACTAATTGCTAAATTACTAGCTAATTTTCTAAACTGCGTTGGCCCAATTAAACCTAAATAGACTAATTGCTATTATGCGCTTTATAGGCCCTACAAAGATTGTGATAGTCATCCCTAGGATAAATAATACGTCAAAGGAATAGATAAACTAGGAAGCACACCAGGTTTGAAAATATTAAGCTATTGTCTTCAATTCAAAAATGAAAATTATATCTACTTACACTATTAAATAGTATAAAGCAAAATCATTCTTTCACATCTCATTTAACTGGAGTAACTAATTTGGATACCAACTAATACTATTACCATTTATAGAATTACTAACAAAGTTACACATAACTTTAAATGTTGTATTAAATTAACTTTTTTATATATTTATGAATTATAAAATTTTATTTATCATTATTTATAACTTATTGAGAAACCGATACGTGATGATTTCAAATTCATACTTATACAATTAGTGAATTACGTTTAACTGAAGTGAGAGAGTAATCATTCAGAGTAACCGCTTATCAATAATAATAATCACACTTGTTAATTTAGAAGCAGGGATACAAGTACATATAAAAGACGACCCCATTCGTTATACATCACATAACGAATGAGGACCATTCGTCTTCATTCCCTATCACTAACTTAAAGTATAACAAATGACACATTCGATAAATGTCCTTAACGAATGGTACTAATACTTTAACGACTGGGCTCATTTTATATACATTACATAACGAATGGACTTAATACATAACGGACGGACACATTCGTTAAACATCCTTAACGAATGGCCATAAAACATAACGAATGGTAGGTATATTTGCAGAAATGCCCTTTACATTAACAATAATAAATTACAATAAATAAACAAAGACCGAGACGACAAAGCCATGAACTAACAAACTCCCCTCGTCTCGTGCTCTTTGTCTTTGATTACTTGAATCTTTTCGTCTTCCAATCAGCACAGCTATGAACTCCAAATGCATGGCAAGCACGCACCACGCGTTGAAATTGCATAGCAAGATTGTAATCCTTCATGTCAGCATATCGGATCTCGTTGTTGAATAACGCATCATTATCCGATTATGATAAATTAACTAACCACATCATGTTGATTACCATAATGAACTCCGTCTTCAACCCCGTACCAAGTATGGTGACGGCTTCACCTGTGCGATGGCATAATACCACCGATAAACGTCTTGTAAAGAATTTGGGGTAAAGTCTTTACAGGCGCACGTTTCAATGTCCGCGGCGGCTTTACCTTTCACATGAGCTTTCCCCAACCGTTCCTTGGTTATATCCGTTCGATATATTTACGCGTAAAGACATGTGGTTTAAAGAGTTTGAAACCGTGACGTACCTCATGCAAAAAATGTTGATAGAAGCAACCTGCCATCTTGTTTTTACCATGTTTGACAAATGGCCTATTTGCTAGTGTACGCACGTCCCACCTCGGTAGAGTAACACAATCGATATGTTGATAATATTGCACACCATGTTCCCACTTGATTATGCATAACTTAACCTCAAAGTCAAAAGGCCAAGAGACGATATCACCTTTGATAGTCTTCACAACTTTGAATGTAGTCATTTGGTGAGCATTTGCACGAGCTTTGATCTGCCGATCGTCCTTTTGCTCCGCATAACTTAAAAAATCAATAAGTTTCATGAATCGAACCTTGTTATGTCCAAACATCCCTTCAAATACTGGACCCTTCAAATCCGACCCAGATTCCTTAACTTTATCTTTGTTCTTCTTCTTTCCCAAATGTTCTTTAGCTGCTTGCACATGTTCAGTAGCAAATAATGGAATACATTGATCTGTATTAGTACGTGTGTACAGATCAGGATACTCCTCAACTGTCAACTTCTTCCACTTCTACATCATCATAATTAAACGACGTATCCCGAGACGTGATACTCGCATCAAACCTAACCTCATCGTCATTTATCACCTCAACGTCCTCCTTGTTCAAAACTTTAACCTCGATATGTTTCTCAGCATCAACATATTTAGCACTATCCCAGAATGGGTGAATAATTTCTAAAGTGTACGGGAACGTTAGCAGATATAGCATGGTGAATCCTCGAGCGACGTAGGAAAGCAATCATATCTCCAAAAGAATCTCATCCAAAAAAATCGTCGATCAAGAATGCACAAATGTTGTGTTTTTTGTCGTACGCCAACTAAGCAACCTGAATCTCTGCAGCAGAAGGTGCATCTTGTACTCGTGGTTCTTGTTGGACTTGTGCTACAGGGTTCTCTTGAGCAGGTGCGTCAACAATCTGTTCATCTGCTATTTCTGTAAAAAGAAAATTGAGCATTAGAAAACGAACACAATTCATTAAAGATTACAAGTTTTCACAATACATAGTAAAAAATTGTACATTTTGTTCAATAAATCAAGGCTTATTCGCTATTCATTCATTAAGAATTAATTATCGAATGACTTCATTAGTTATATGAAGTAACAACGAATGATCTCATTCGTTAATGTTAACGAATGATATGATTCTTTAAAGATAACAAATAACCACATTTGTTAAATTTTATATACGAATGAGTACTCATTCGTCATATAATATCACGAATGGTCTTATTCGTTATCAAAAAGCACGAATGAGCTTATTCGTAAAGCTACACGAATGGGACTCCCATTTGTTATACCTAACGAATGTGAACAGGCGAATTGGATCATTGACCCTATATGGTCAAAGTCAAAATTTGTTTGAATATAAAATAGTCAAACATGCATATCAAAATCCAATTAAGCCTAATACTACATGAATCAACCTAAACCATATATCATTAGGCTCGTAATGTTATCGCTCGTCTAAGTGATTAAACTCTGATGTTTAAATCATCAATTAGGATTAAATTTGATCTGTTTAGTCCAAGACCTAATTAACCTATCAAATATTAATAAAAAGCAATGAATCTTGTATCATTGCACTCGTAATTACCTTAGAATCAATAATCAATCAACGAAAATGTGTTTTAACAATTTTTGAATTTATGGAAAATTTTGGCAGAGGTTCTTTATAAATTTTGTACTTTTCAAGGTGAACGAATGAGGACCATTCGTTCAGTTTCATTTCTTATACATTACACAGATGCACAAAAACCAATGTCCACGAATTAGTCCATTCGTTAGATTTAAACTAACGAATGACCACTTATTCGTTTGTTCATTTGTTAATAAAGATTAATGAATCAATAATTAAATTATTAACTAACGAATAGCTATTTATTCGTTAGTCATTCGTTATCCAAACATAACGATTGATGGTCATTCGTTATCAGGTTTGCAGAAGGAATGATGTAATAACGAATGAGTTTCATTCGTTATCAAGTATGCAGAGAATGACCTTCATTCGTCATATAGAGTTAACGAATGAGTTCCAATTCGTTACAACAATGTAACGAATGGGATGGGTTAAATAAAAATGGAAAAACTTTTAACAGTTTTACCGTTCCAAAACCATAAATAATTATCAAAAACACATGTTTTGATAAGATTTAACTTATAAATTTACCTCAAAAGGTTAAAAGCAATACCTTAACAAGTTTTTACGAGAAAAACACATAAATTAAAATCATGCGAAAAATCTTTTTGTATTTTTCTTTTTCAAAAATCACTCTTAGGTCGGAAATCGAAAATAAATCAGAAACAAAATATTTTGGATTTTTAATATTTTAGAATTAAGAAATAAAAAACAAAAATAAAACTAAGACAAAATTCAAATGTAATATACGAAAGCACAACATATTTTTGTGATTTGAGCAAAGAATCATATTGGTCAAGAAATCCTCCATAACAAGTTTCTTCTTCACCTTTTATTAGGGCAGGTGTTAAGTTGGTCACTGATATGGTTGTCCACTTAAATAGTATAACAAAATTTCAAGAATTTATGTGATATGATTAAGTTTTAATTAAGGCACAAGATATCAAAAACTATCAGCCTCTAATCTCAGTTCGAGTTTAATTTAACTTTTACCATGTCACCCAAACTTGACTTAAACCATTATGTCGGCTGATCAAAATATATAATTTTATAGTTTTTAAGCAATCTAAGCAAATAATCCATACTACAAGGTATACCCCTGTTATCAAGCAATACACCTAGCTTCCTTTTTAGTTAATGAGTATGCACAAGTTCATCTATATGGCTTACAAACATTGTATCCCCTGGGTTGGTTTCTTATTGTTATTGAGACGCACACAAGAGAGGAACAATGTATGAATAATAACGTGTTTGATCAAGTCAGTAGTACATTTGTACGAAGTACAGCAGTGATCAAGTTTATGGACTTATAAGGGTTAGCTCTTAAAACATTTAAATATTCATATATATGAATACCTTGACAATAAACCGCATAAAGACTCACAGTGTTCAAAAACTTGATGCATCCCATCAATACAGGATTTGTGGCCATAAGACCATACACCATTGAAGTGTCAACTATTAAATAGACACTTTTATTTAGAATTTTTGATTTTTGGTGATCAAACAGACATAAGGCTTGAGTATGATAGACTATTACATTTCTGTCTTCATTACCAAGACTTTTTGGAAGAGACTAACACCTCTTTTAATTTGGCAATTTTTATGTTTATATCACATACTTTACCTAAATTGTTTGTTTAAGACCTACCAATGCACCAATACAACTAATCATACAGTCTTTTAAGCCTATTTTTATACTGAAATTTCAGTTAAAAATGACCAATGTACTATCATTTTCTCTTTTTGCTTCATAACACATTTTTAAGGAGCACAATTTATTAATGATTATGCATTTTTGAAATACTTGAATGTTTTTGGATTTTATCTGACCCTACAGAAAGCACAATATTTTTTGTATTTTCCCATTTCCTCCCCCAAAAACCAAAACATAAAATAAGTAAAAAAAATTTGGCAAAAAAGAATAGTAAAAAATTGATTATCCGAGCTTAGAGAAATCAGCAATAGATTTTGAACTGTTTAAACCAAGAAAAACTTTAAATCTTGTTTTATCAAATGCTTAGTAAAAAGGCCTGCCTTCTGATTGTTTGGCTGCATATTGTCTATGTCAATTAATTTATTTACATAGCAGTATCGGATAAAGTGATAACGAATATCAATATTTTTCGTTTTAGAGTGGTGCACAGGGTTCTTCATGATACATATGGCAGCAGATTATCAATAAAAATGGGAATAGCAAGAAACTATAAATCGTAATCCCGTAAGTTTTGCTAGATACATAAAACCTGTGAACAGAAACTCGAGGCTGCCACGTATTCGGCTTCTGCGGTTGAAGTGGAGAACATTGTCTGCTTCTTACATTGTCAAGAAACAAGCCGGCTTCCTAAAAATTTACAACCCGCTATCGTAGACTTGAATTTGAACTTCCATCCTCCATAGTCCGAATCGGAAAAAGCAGTAAGATCGAAGCTAGCGTCCTTGGGATACCATAACTCGATGTTAGGATTACCCCTCAGATTGTGAAATATACGCTTCACTGCCACCGGATGAGTCACTCGAGGACTCGCTTGATACCTGGCACATAAACAAACTGCAAACATTATATTAGGGCGCGATGCTATTAAGTACATTAAAGAACCAATCATAGCTCAGTAAAGGGTCTGATCAACATTATCTTCCAATTCATCTGGTGACAAATTATGTCCCATGGGAAGAGTAGAAGGGACTTTTCTGGCAGTTATCTTGAATCGGCTCAAGACATCATTCACATACTTTGTCTGATGAATGAAAATTATGTCTTCAGACTGTTGAACCTGCAACCCTAGAAAGAAACTCATTTCCTCCATTGAGCTCATCACGAACTTGGTCTGCATCGACTTTTCGAATTCCTTACATAATTTGTCGTTTGTTAAGACAAATATAATGTCATCGACATAAATCTGGATAAGGAGCAGATCTTCCCCGACAATCTTGTGAAAAATGGTACAATCCACAGTTCCTCGTTTGAAGCCACTATCCAAAAGATGGTCAACAAGCGTGCTGTACCAAGCTATCGGGGCTTGGTGTTATCCATAAAGAGCCTTGTTTAATCGGTAAACACGGCCAAGATATTTAGGATCTTTAAAACCAGGAGGTTGTTTCACGAACACCTCTTCTTGAAGTTCCCTGTTAAGAAACACACTCTTAACGCCCATTTGATATACTTTAAGGTTCTTGAACACAACATAGGCAAGAAATATACGTATAGCCTCCAGTTTTGCAATAGGAGCATACACTTCGTTGTAATTTATGCATTCTTGCTGATGAAATCCTTGCACGACTAAGCGCGCTTTGTTTCTCAAAATGACGGTCATACTACTTGAATTTAAATACCCACTTTGTCGGGATAAGCTTCTTAACCCATTCAGGCTTATCGATGAGATCCCAAACACCCAGTCGTACGAACTGTTGCAATTCCTCTTGCTTTGCCTAAACCCATGAAGAATCTTCAAGTGCCATACGAACACTTGTCGGTTCAAATTTAGATAAAAAGCAAGTGTAGCTAGCAATACTCATGATTCCTGAAGAATGCATATCAGCATACGCACATAATACATCATCATCACTTGCATTAGCAACCTGATGTCGCATACGAACGCCTACATTAAGATCACCAATGATGTTGTCCTGAGGATGATACATGTTAATACTAAGTGTCGGATTTTCAGAAACAACAACATGATCACTTAAATTAGTAAGATTTTCTTTAGTTGCTATATCATCAAAAATATTAGACAATTCCCCCGCAGGTATCTTAGTAACTTCGGGATTCTCAATAAATGGAGCATAAGAAGAATCTTCGAATTGACCATCATCCGAAGATACAGATCAAAATCAAATGTTTCAGGATGATCATGGTCAACAGTATCATCGTAATTACAAGAACTCGGTGTGGAAAACATTTGTTCCCCAAATAAGCACGCACCAAGTCTTCGTTTGGTATTTCCATTGAGGGAGTAAAGGAATCAAATAACCCCTCATAATCAAACATCCAATCAAGACCCTTTCCGGCAAGTGGTGTAGTGTAGCTTTGACAATTTACATGGTACCACTCTTCTACACAGCCTGAAGAAAAATTAAAGACTCGTTTCTTAGGCGACGTATAGCCCAGAAAATAACATTCATTAGCCTTCTCCTCGAATTTACCCACATCGCGTTTCAACATTGTGCAAGGACACCCGAATGGTTTGAGAAACTTTAAATTAGGTTTAAGGTTATTGAGAAGCTCATAACTCGTCTTTTGAAACTTCTTAACCTTCAGAACATGATTGAGCGCATAGAAACAGTGTTCACAACTTCGTTCCAGAAATGCATAGGAAGCTTTGAATCTGCTAGCATCGTTCGTGCTGCTTTAATCAATGTTTGGTTCTTTCGTTCAGAAACACCGTTCTGCTGTGGTACATAAGGAAAACTGTATTCTCTATGAATACCTTTCTGAATACAAAAAAAGTCCAATATAGTTTTTTTTAACTCTGTACGATTATCACTTCGAATATGTCTCACCTTGTGTTTGTAAATTGATTTGATCTCGGTGATTAAGTTTTGCACAAGAACCGGTGTCTGATCTTTCGAACTCATAAATAACACCCATGAGTACCTCAAATAGTTATCAGTCACGACTAAATAGTACCAGTCTCTAGCAATACTCGCATGATTAACTGGACCAAACAAATCCATGTGAAGTCATTCCAATGGAGTATCAGTAGAATTAAATAACTTCGTTCGGTGAGACTTCTTCTTCTGTTTGCCTTTCTTGCATGCAACACAGTGATCGGTCAGTTTGAAACGTTTTAGTGAAACTCCTTCTAATAAAATATTAGCCATCAGATAGTTCATCTTTCTGACATGAATATGAATCATACATCTGTGCCACATAATCGAGTCTTTCTCAGTTGCTTTAGAGATAAAACATGTTTCCACATAAGTTGAAGTCGATAATTTAGTACTCATGTTAAGTACATAAATATCATTCGATCTAGGAGATCACATAACAACCATGTCTTCAGGAATAACAAAACCATGTTTGAGTATTATGCACTCCTTGTCGGTAAATACAGTGGTGTAGTTTTATCACAAATCTAAGAGACGCTCAGCAAGTTGTGAGTCACATTGTCATAATAATTTACTTTCTCAAACGTAATGTTACCGTTTGAGACATATCCTTCCTTGGTTATCATACCGCCTTGAATTCCAGAAAAATCCATGTAACCCCCTTGAATATATTCTTTACATTGGGTAGAAGGTTAAGGTTGCCGGTGATGTGTCTAGAGCATTCACTGTCCATTATTAATTTGTCTCCAGATATCGTGTTGGATGGATTCGGCACAATCAAGGAAAATAGTTAGTCTGGAAAGGCAGCCCAGGCCTCAGTCTTGGGAATTTCTTTCTTTTCATTAGAAGACTTAATCACTTCAGACTTCAATTGTGATTGATTCACCAGAGAGTACGTCACATGCCTCTTTGACTTTCGTCTAAGATACGCATCTTTGATCACATTTGTGTCTTCATTCTTGCAAATTGGTTCTGTTGGTACAAACAATTTGTTCTTTAATTTATGATTGTTATCATTAACATGAAACATAATATGAGTCTCGTCAACTTGAGATGGCTGTCTCTTCAGAATTTCCTTAACCACAGGAACCTTTGATGGTTGTTCCTTGGTGACTTGCTTGACATTCTTAACTTTCCTAGTTCCACAGTTTCTAACAACGTGACCACGTTTGCCACACAAGAAGCAAGTTCTCATATCAACGAAAGAACGTTGTGGTTTAATAGTTTATTGTGAAATATAGACTTAACAAGATTCACTTGAAACTTTAACCTTATCCAAATCGTCAAAAATCACAGCCTTCTTTTTCATATAAAAATCAAGATTTGAACAGTCAAAAAAACTATGTAAAGTATTGGTTCCCGTAGAACTAGCAAATTTAACTTTCTTATCAGGTTTTAATTGCTGTTTTACTTTAGAAGATGAATTTGTTTTGTTCAATAATTTGGATCTTGCAAAAGCTTGTTTGTTGGGCTAGTGTTAACATGTTTTGTACTTAGTTTGGGCTTACATTGTAAACCGTGATCTCTTGGATCTCGGTGGGCTTTTGGATTGCTTTGGGCTTGTAATTACTCTCTATGTAAACCATGTAATTAGGTTTATCATAGAGCTATCAGTGTGACACGTCAGAAAGACATATCGGTGGTTTTGTGTAACCTATTGTGCTTAAGCACCAGATGTACAATATGCGTGTGTTTTGAAGCATACTCATCTTGTTCTCATCGTTTTTGTTTATATAATATTGAATCATCTCGTGTTATAGTCCGCATAATCACGAGACTGTGTGATATCACATTGAAAGAACTTTTCAAAGGACTTACAATTGGTATCAAAGCCTATTGACCTATTCTAGGCTCGGTGGTGATATCACAGATTCAAGGATTGTTTTTGTTATTTGTTTTAGTGGCCATGGTACTTGTTTTTCCGGTGATCTAATCATCGAAGAAGGAAAGGGGTTCTTTTTGGCTTGAAGATTGATTTAACTTTGGTTAAAATTCAAATCCCTTTGATTTCGGGATTTAGTTTGTTACCAAAGTTATCTGGTCAAAGATTCCTTGAGTTTCTTGGGTGTTCTCGGGAAAATTGCATCATTTTCGGCCATCACTTGGTCGTTCTCGGTGAAATCTTTTAGTTCTCAGCCATATTTGTGTGTTCTCGGCTAAATCCAAGTGTTTTCGGTGGTTTTTGATCGTTCTCGGTCAATTATTGGTGTTCTCTGTTGACTTTTGGGAGCTCTCGGTCAACTAAGGGTGTTCTCTGTTGATTTTCTAAGTTCTCGGCTACTATTTTAAGGTTCTCGGTTGAATTTATGGGTTCTCGGTAAACGTTGGTTCTCGGCTCTAACTATACATCTGGGACTATTCTTATTGGGCCTTAGGAAAATTGATATATTATTTGGACTTATATACTGGACCTGACCATTTACTGCTTATCCAAAATGGACCAAATAACTAATTGTTCATCAAATGTTGCACTGCATCAAGAACTGGACTCCATAATGGGAACTGCTACTCGTGTACCCTGTTTGCTGTCTCATGAGAGGTTTCTCGAGGGGAAGTTTATATTTGAAAAGTATGTTAAGATGAAAGATGCCATGATTTGGATAAGTATTGTTCGAGGCCCTCAAGCTATCACCTATTAACGTGAAAACTCTGAAGAAGTGGCTGTGAAGCCAGTTGAATTGTATGACGATGCAGACTTTGAAAAGATTGAAGAGGACAACAAGGCTCTTGCTACTCTAACCATGGCACTTTCACCCTAAATTGCCTTGGGATTTAGAGAATTACAGTACGCAAAGGCATTGTGGGAAGCCCTAATTGAGGTGTATGAGGGTAATGAGGATATGAGGAGAAGCCGACAAGATCTCTTACGATAGAAGTTCAATATGTTCAATCATGTTCTGGGAGAGTCTTTGAAAACACAATTGCAGAGATTTATACCTCTAGTGACTGAGATGAGATCTGCAAACATGTACTTAATCGTTTCTGAGACAAATAATAAAAAGGTCAATTCCCTGGCACAGAGCTGGGATATGAATGTTGCAGTGATTAAGAAGATGAAGGATCTCAATAGGTTAACTCTGTCAGAAGTCATGGCAATCATCAAGGCTTGTGACATGGATGACAAGTAGCGTGTCATAAATCATGAAAATTCCTACAATGCAGCCGGCTACAGTGTTGCCTCTAACAATGCTCTCGTCTCGCAAGACAACTTCTCAATGTTTAAGTCTTCTCAGAGACAGTACACTTCGCCGCATCTTTCTATGTTTAAGTCTGCTCAGGGTCAATTCAATCAGGCACCACCACAACAATCTCTCGTGTTCTTTCCTCAATCTGCTCAACAATCTGCTTCAGCTGCTAAGCCCCGGCCATCTGTTGCTCCTTCCAGTCAGCCTCCCAATCAGATTCCCTCTATCTCAAAGGAGACTCAAGAAAACATTGCCTTAAAGACAAGGTTCATGAATTGCTACAACGCCTTTCTTGCTGAAGATATGGTTCAACCAGTTATAGCTACTAAGTTGGATCAAATTCATCCTGATGATGTGGAGGAAATGGACATCTCTTGACAAATCTCCTTGGTAGTGTTTCGCGCAAAGAAATTTACAAAGAGAACGGGCAGAAACAACTGGAATGTGCCGGCTAATCAGAAGGTGGGATTTAACAAGGACACTCTGAGGTGCTACAAATATCACGAGCCAGACCATTTCGCTCGTGAATGCACTAACCCAACTAAGGAAGGAAACAGAGAAAGGGCAATGGTTCCAGTGGGAAACGTAAAAGGATAAAATGCAGCAAGTGCAGGCGAAGGTGAGCGAGGTTTAGTAACTCAGCAATTCTCTTGGAATGATCAGATGGTAGCTCTCAGCATCAATAATCAGACTGTAAACTTTTCTCGAATTGAAGTTACCGAAGAAGAGAATGTTGCTGAGGAACAAGTGGAGGAACTTCAATTTCCTTTCATGGCCTTCACTCCTTCCAGCTCATCCAAGGTAAGTTCCGAATTATGTTCTCAAGCTTGTATTTATAAAGTAGATTTATACAAATCCAACAATAGTAACTTGATTAGAGAAATGAAAGGAATAAAATCTGAAAATTTTACTCTTAAGAAATAAGAAAGCTTTCAAAGATAAAATTAAGGCACAGAAAAGGGATTTTTCTAAACTTCAATATGATTTTGGCATAAAATGCTATCACCACCTAGATGCCAAACAGAGTCCTGCTGCGTTAAGCCTCTAAGTTAGAGATCATCAATTTAACTAAAAATTTTGAAAGAGCTGAGCTAGACTTTAATAAATTCAAAGGCTCCAGTGCAGTTGTTAACTCCATAATCGAAAATCAATTATGGTGGAAAGAAAACGTTGGTGAGGGTATAGGGTACAGTGTTGTACGCCCTCCATATAACGAGAACTACACTAGTCTTCCTCTTACCAAAGAGAATGAAGAAAGGGTAAAAACCATGCAGTATGGTAAAACAACTGAAAATGGCAAAAATGCTCTTGGTTCAGTAAACGCTACTGAATCAACCTCATGGGTGAATGATACTGAAATGTGTTTACTTCACGTACAGATGAAGTAATTGTCGAGGATTGGACTGATGACGATGATGATTTGCTTGTTTTGAATAATAAAGACATTAATTCTCATATTTGTTTAAATTTACCTGCTTTGACTTCAATGACTTCAAATGTTTGTGTGGGCTCTGTTTTTAAGAGCAAAGACAATTGTGTGGTTGATTCCTCTAGAAATTTGAAATCTGGTGGTGTATTTTTGAATAAAATTGATAAAAATAAGAGTCCTCATAAATACTCATAACCTAAGTTTGTCAAAGAAGTAAGTTAAAATGGTCAAGACTATGATAGATCAAGTAATAAGTCAGGTGGTAAATGCCAAGTAAAGCAAACTAGCTCACACAACATATCCAGACCAGGAGTAGACCGCGATGAATTTTACATAAAACGTCAAACATGTTTGTAATTAGTTTGGGCTTACATTGTAAACCAAGATCTATTAGATGTCGGTATCCTTTTGGATAGTTTTGGGCTTGTATGTACTCTCTATATAAACCATGTAATTAGGTTTATCATAGAGCTAGCTGTGTCAAATGTTCTGTTCCTTGTGTATGGTTTCAGGTTCAAATACGTCTTCAATGACAACTTCCTCAACAGAAACTTTGTTGCCTTTAATATGAGGTTCTTGAGTTGACGATTGACAAGTAGATTTTTCTTTATTACTTTGTTTAGATTTCTCCACGCGAATGACTGATTCAACCTTATTAGAAGAAGTATCATTTGAAGAACTATTACTAATAGTATCTTCTTATTTTCTAGAGAATGGATTATTTAAATAGTCATTATGAAATGGTGGAGGCACTTCAACAAAGCCCAAACCGTTTTTACACCCTTTCTGATTACCGGATACTTCAGTTACTTCGTGTAGTAGAAACTATGACTTTTCTAAACTTGTCTAACTTATTTTTCAACTCAAAAACAACATTTTCAAGCTCAGTTATTTTTGTTATTGATTTTAGTATTTCTTGAACTGTTTATCAATGATAATCAGTTTTCTTGAAAGTTCTGCTTTCAAATCATGATTACTATTAGACAATTCTTCAATATCCAAGGATTGTCTATAGTTATCTCAAAAGATAGCAAGATCTTTCATCAAAGTCTCATTATGAGCATGAATTAGGTCGTACTTGGAAGTTAATTCCTCACAATAAGCACATGAAACATGTTCAGTTACTTTAATTGATTCACATGATGGATTTTCAGACACAACCGAAGAAGAGTTAGAACTAACCTCATCAATTTTAGCCATACAGGCAAAGAAACTTGGATGCATCTGGATTGAGATATCAAAATCAGATTCAGTTTCTGGTTCACTTTCGGTAGTTAATCCATCGCCTCTTGCGTTTTGAAAATTCTCAAAAGAGTCAAACAAACTAAGATTTGCTTGATTACCATTTCCATTTCCCAGCAATCTCTAGTTCCTATCAATTCCATCAGCAGTGAGCAATTCTTGTGAACCAGCAGTCTTGACCGAATCACCTCCAGGAGTCTTTTCTTTTGAGTCAGCAAACTTCTTTCCCAAACTTCTATCTTGGTTACAGGTTCCTTTGTATTCCTTTTTAGGCTTATCACATTCTTTGGTGAAATGTCCAAAGTCTTTACAGTTTTAACTTATCAAATCCAACCCTCTTGTTCAGAGTCGGAAAATCCTTTCATGTTTTCTTTATAAATCTCGTGACCTTTCTAAAAATCATGACTATGTTCCAATTTAAGTCCATGAGTTCCAGATCATCTGGGTCTATTTGGTTGTAGTATTCATTAGTAAGCTCACTTGTGGCAATTTTACCACCCACCAGTTGCTCGTAAGAGCTTATAAAATAACTAAGGAAAAAAAAGTGTTGTTCAGCTTCCTCCATGTTAACGTTTGGTGGTTAATCTGAAGAATTAGCAGCACCAGGAAATGAATTGCTTGACCCACCAGAATTGTTATTGGATCTAGAAGCCATGAAACAAACATTCGGAATTGGCTTAATAAATGATTGTGGACTCTCTTGTGATCTTTGTGAGTAGAAAGCATTGATCGGATCTAAGCTGCTGCTTAATGGTAATGATCCACCATATAATGTAGGATCTTGATTATCCTTTGAAGAGTTTTGACATATCAGGTCATGTTCCCTCTCTTCAACTTTCTGTATGAAATTCAAAGCCGTTAAATCTTCATTATTGAAAAAAATATTCTCTTTCAACATGAGTAAGAAAGTAGAATATGAATTCGGCAATGAATTCATGACAATATCAATTTGATCTGATTAAAATGGTTCCATCTTTTGCTTTGTCATTTCAGCAATAAGATGATTAAATCTTGTAAGCATCTCTTCAACAGTCTCTCCTTTCAGCAAGCAAAAGTTTCTAAATTGAAACTTCAACATGGCCTTTTTACTTTTAAATGTGTTTCCCATACTCCTCATTCGTAGATGTTGGAAAAGAGAAGCACATATTTTAATGCTTCCCACTTGGTGAAAAATATTATCAGGTAAGGCCATGATCAATGTTGAATACGCATTGGTTTCAATCTCTAAAGCCTTATTCTCTTCTTGAGTATAAGACTCATAAGGCTTTTCTTCATAATTTGTGCTTGCATCACCAAGCATAGGAGGGGTATAAACATTGTCAAGACTTCTAGAGCAGTCAGGATATCTCTAAATCTTGGTTCCCATTTAGCAAAATGGTTCAGTTTCATAAGCCAGGGAGATTAAAATGTGAACCTATTTCAGCATCTAGGTGGAGCATCAGTTGCATCATCATATTCTGAGATGCTAAAGCATAGTAGTTAGCCATTTTGAGTAATATGTTTTCAAATGATCAACTTATAAAGGTTCTGGGTAGTAAATGTTCAAATTATAAACTTATGGGTTAAATTTGTAACTTTTGTAATGAATGAGGAATAGTCTTGACGAATGGGGTTTGCTTATGGTAACGAATAGTGTAACGAATGATGTAAAGAATGACACCAAAACTATAACGAATAGTTATAGCAAATGGTAGGTTTCTGGTAACGAATGAGTCATGTTTACACGAATAATCCACTAACGAATGATGTAAGGAATGATAGGAGATCAAAAGAATCAGCAAACGAACGACATAGCGAATAACATGACGAATAGCTTAATGAAAAGGCAACGAATGAGAATATCACGAATGAAGTACTGTATGACGAATGAGGATATCCCGAATGAAGTTCTGTATGACGAATGAGCAATAGTAACGAAAGATCAGTTATAGCAAACTGACACGTGGCATAAAACGGTTACACTGTTCATGCAAATGAGCAGTTATGGTATAACGCATGAACATTCATCATAACGAATGGATATTCAAACCTTCAAACTGATTTCCAGATTATCAATTTTTCCAGATCCAAACTTCAATATAAACTAACTTCAAACATAGATTTCTCGTCCAAATTTACACCAAAATTAACAAGGAAACTATCAAATTACTCGTCCGAACATTCCGAACAAACCGTAACCAATCTGGACTTCCAATTCATACTTAAACCAGCCCAAGTCCAATCAATACCAGTCCGAACACTATATTTTCCCGCAAAAACCAATTAACACATCAATTCCATTAAATTGATACACAATAAACCAATTAAACTATAACGAAGTTAATGAACCTGATTACAAACTGATTAACTTTCAAATGACATCATTTATCAGTCAAACATTGATCATTGATTCAAAATTAAGCTGAACAGTTTTAGTTATCAATAGCATACAATTAATACATCAATTAACATCAACTGATGTCAATTATGATCAATGTCACTTGAATAATCAAACGTATGGCTCTGATACCACTTGAGAAACCGATATGTGATGATTTCAATCCATACTATAGATCTAGTTCCTGATATATACAGGTAATAGGGATATACGATTAGTGAATTACGTTTAAGTGAAGTGTGAGAGAGTAATCGGGCAGAGTAACGGCTTATCAGTAATAATAATCACACTTGTTAATTTAGAAACAGGGATGCAGGTATATATAGAAGACGACCCCATTCGTTATACATCACATAACGAATGGGGACCATTCGTCTTCATTCCATATCACTAACTCAAAGTATAAAGAATGACTCATTCGTTAAACATCCTTAATGAATTGTACTAATACTTTAACGACATGGTTCATTCATTATAGATTCCATAACGAATGGCCTTAATACATAACGGATGGCCACATTAGTAAAACATCCTTAACGAATGGCCATAAAATATAACGAATGGTAGGTACATTTACCAAAATACCCTTTACATTAACAATAACAAATTACAATAAATAAACAAAGACCGAGACGACAAAACCATGCACTCTGTTGTATATTATTAAATTTATTTTTTTGTTGTATCTTTATAACCACCCATGTATTACATGGGCTTTCTCCTAGTTATACTATATATCAAAGGAAAGCTAATTGCTACAGTGATTTTAGGGATGTCAAATCAGGGTCTACCACATGAGTTGCTTTTTTTAAGTATTCTTGAAATCAGGGTCTACCACAAGATTAGTGAAATGAAAAAAGAATAATAAAGTCCATTACTTGAAATAAAGACACAAAATCAAAGGTAAAAATAAAATAAAAGATATAGTACTAACAATAAGAAGTTTAGAATCTCAAATTTACATTCATGCGAAAAACCTAGAAACAAATTAAATATTGCTATGATTTCAATAATGTTATGAGCTCGAAGAAGCAATAAAAGCGGATTCAAACGGATTCACAACAATAAAAAAATAAAATAGAAGTACATAGAATGATATTGTACATGTCTATGAGTTCAATACTACGAGGAAAAGTATTTTTATATGATCCTATTTCTTATGTTGAAATTGATTATATGATAAATATTTATGAAATAAAAAAACCCGAGTTGATGGTTTTTAAAAAACAAACTCGGATATATAATTTTTTATCAAAAAACATAGGTATTAAATTGCTAAAATGACCATTAATGTGTGCATAATATCTTGAAATATACTGAAAATGTTTTAACTCATGGGTTAAATCATTTTCATAAATTTCATACTAACTCAAGCAATGAAAAAAATAAGGTGGTTTTGTTGGTAAACATGTTGTGTTGGATTATGTTTCATGCGGGTTTAAACCTTGCGAGGGCCGATTTTTAGTTTTTTTTTTCTTTTTTATAAAATATAAGTGTTCAATTTATATTAATAGTTTTATAAGATACCAACGTAACGCGTCGATGACAACCTCTAACTATATATTAAAGCACAATGAATTGCTATGGTAAAGTGTCTATCTATGTGCATTTAGTCCTTTTGATTTAGTTACAACATTTAGTCCCTCTGAGTTATTTATTTTAGTTAAATTTTTCTTGTTTGCAACGCTTTTAGCCAACCGTTGTCAGCTTGTATATATAAAACGAAACCTAATTTGCTATGGTTAAAGAATATGCTTTTGTAATTTGCTATAGTTACAACATTTAGTTTGATTCTTTGAATTGCTTTAGTTTAGCCCTTTAGAATTTTAAGTTGTTTTAATTTGAGTCCTTTATTTTGCCAAACTATATTTACTTTACAATTTAACCCCAAAATTTAACAATTATTTTTCTTCCATCATAGATTTTTGTCATTATCCATATATTTATGTTATTGACTTCTTTTATAACGTTAAATATGATACCTTTTACGACATGTTTATTTTTATAGATATCGCACGATTAAACGAAGTTGTATTCGCAATAGAGTATCTTTTTTGTATCGTAAGCATATAGAGTGTCAGTGTCCTGTCGATACCTTAATGAGTTGAATCGATATCGAGTAAATTTTTTTATACTTAGATAATTTTTTTTCGAATTGATAATCGTTACGATGTGTGTGTTTATCCGTATTTTAATATTAAGGTCCATTGCCAAGCTCCCCACGAAACGCGCGTTAGATAAATATTTTTTTTAAATGATAGTCGTTACGGTGTGTTTTGTTTTAATATTCGGGTTTGTTGCCAAGCTCCTTGCGCAACGCGCGTAGGAAACATCTAGTTAGAGGTTTATCTAAAATATTAATCATAGTTAGAAACTCAAACATTATTTTTATTCATACAAGGAGCATAGATATCAACATTGAAAAACTGTAACTATGCAAGCACCTATAGATCAGGTATCTAACACAAAGAACGTGAAATTAAATTTCTGTTTAGATCAAATGATGAACATGATTGCGTTTGACGAAGAAAAGTCTAGGATTAGGGTTAACCCAGTGAAATTGGATTATGTTTAGCAAATATAAGATTTAACTGTTTTACATTTTGGGACGAAATTGAAATGGGCCGAAAATAATATGATGATTAACTACAAAGTGACAAGTGTTTATATTTTTATCTTTTTTATTGAATTAGAATATGAATTACTACATAGTAAATCATTTGACATGTTTATATAAATGTGTAAAATAAGTTGTATTCGTTTTACATTGAATACATGTTAAGACTAAACTCATCAACCTGATACTATTGATATTCCACTTTTCACCTCATGAATCATAATTTTGACTTTATAAATGAAGAGATAAAATGCATGTGAAAGTCATTCAACTATATGTATAAATATATATAATGCAATTTGAGCTCTACTCATGTATTTATGTTTTATACTAAGGACACTCCACTTATCGAAACAATTATATGGGTCATCTTAGTAGTCATCTATTTATCAATATTTATGTCATTTTTGACAAAATATGGGTCAGAAATTTAAGTTAATACAAGTGTCATGTCTTTTAACAAATTAGAACAGAACGAATAATAATTTATACGTGAATTATCAATTTTACATATTTATTAAATCCTATACATTTGGAAAATGGGACTAAAGGGTAACAGGAAATTCATAATTATATAAATTAACTTGATAAAGTTTCACCATAAATTGGGCTGGGCCAGCTCTTGATCATTGGATTTTGAATATCGAAGAAAGCCCATATTTAGATCTATTATATATATATATATATATATATATATATATATATATATGATCAGGATCATGAGAGAACCTTTTTGAAATTGAGAACTATTTTGGATCACAAAAAACACAAAAAAAAAAAAAAATCATAAAATAAAAAAAACACAAAAATGAAAAAAGTAAAAAAAATCAAAATTCTTATTTTAACATCCCGGTTTCATTTAAAAAAACTCGGTTTAGCAAATTATATACACATATGTATAATAAATACATATATGTACATTTACATGATTTTTTTATAAACATGTGTATAATTTAAGATAAATGATACTGTATATATGTGTATATTACGTGATTAAAGATTAAATAAAATTATACATATGTGTATAATACAACATTTTTTTTGTTTTTATTTATTTATTTTTTATTTTTTTAATGAAACCGGACAGAAATATAAGAATTTTGTTTTTTTACTTTTTTAAAATTTTTGATATTTTTTGTTTTGTGATTTTTTAAATATTTTTTTAAAGGTTTTTTTAGTGATCCAAAATAGTTCTCAATTTGCAAAGGGTTCTCTTAGGATCCTTACCCTATATATATATATATATATATATATATATATATATATATATATATAAGATCTAATACAATAATCCCTTATCATACAATAGGTAAGCGATTTTCTACATCATCGATTTAAAAAACACGCGACCGTTCCATGCTCTGATCATATGCTCCATCAACTCTGATCCACTGCTCCCATCGATTCCGTCCACCTTCATCATCATCGTCCAACAATTGCATCCACCGTCGCGACCGTCAACGGTACCGTCGTGAACACCATCTTCCTCGTCACGCCTTTTTCACAGGTAAGTTGATAAATTTGACCAATTCAAATTAAAATTGTTGAACTAATTGATCAATTAAACTTTGAAATTGGTCCAATTAATCATTAATTTGAAGTTTCAATTGATCAATTTTGAGTTTTGAGTGATGGGTTTTAACTGAACGTTTAAAGTTGTAAGCGCCATTTGCAGAAACCCAATTGCAGACGTTCCATATTTTGTTCATATGATCGAATCGATGATCAAATTGACGGTCGATTGACGATTATTTGATGATTACGAGATTATATTAAGTGATTTCAGTGTTCAATTTCATGTTACATGTGTTTAATTTTTTTTGTTAGTTTTAGAAGTTCTGAACACCCAGAACTTCTTAGAACTTCTAAATTTTTATCAGAACTTCTAAACTTTTTTGAACACCCAGAACTTCTAAACATTATCAGAACTTCTAAACTTTTTTAAACACCCAGAATTTATTAGAACTTCTAAACTTTTTTAAACACCCAGAACTTCTTAGAACGTTTAAAGATGTTCGTATTTTTAACACCCAGAACTTCTTTGAATTTATTAGAACGTTTAAAGATGTTCATTTTTGGTCAGAACGTTTTAAAGATGTTCTTTTTTGGTTAGAACATTTAAAGGTCTTCAGTTTTGTTTCAGAACGTTTAAACATAATATTTTGAACCCTAATCAGAGCTCGATTGAGTGCATTATTTCTGCAATTCCATAATCGATTGATGAATCTAAATACTTCTACACATCAATTCGATTGATTAAATCATCATTTTGGTGTTTATTTTGTTCAGAACGTTTAAACTTTGAGCAGAACGTTTAAATATAAACCCTAATCATAGCTCAATTAAGCGTGTTAATCTGTATTTTCATAATCGATTGATGATTTTAAAGCCTCTTACACATCAATTCGATTGATTAAATCATCAATTTTTGATCAATTTGAAGACTTTTAATGTTCACGTTCTATTTCAATTTTAGTTTATGACTTTTGAGATTTCATATTGTAAGTTGTGATTAGAGTTTAGAAATTGGTGAGATAGATTAAGGAGTTTAGAATTTGGATCGGAATTGA
Organism: Bidens hawaiensis; assembly: GCF_021521415.1. NCBI lineage: Eukaryota > Viridiplantae > Streptophyta > Magnoliopsida > Asterales > Asteraceae > Bidens > Bidens hawaiensis. The sequence continues at coordinate 28,461 of NW_027499020.1, read as the reverse complement.
TTTAAATCGATGAATTTGATCGCGAAATATTATTTTGGTTATTTACGAAACTGCCACCGCGTGAAATTAACATCGACTTTCATAAATCTCGCGTACCTAATGTATGATAACTGATTATTGTACGTTAACCTGCATATATATATATATGTTGGTTGTAATCTATATCTATATTTATACTATATATAATATAGGAGTGGGGGACTTTTTAAATTTAAAAAGATACCACTTTTGTTGCATATAGTATAAGTAACAATGCATATAATTTTAAAATTAAAAATGTAGGATTAAAATGGTCTTTATATTTACAAAATAATATACAATAATGATCCTTCAATTTCAATCAAATTTTGTTAATAAATTAAATAGTTACACATTTCCCCTAATTATAAACCACATACCCCACGACTTTTTAACTGTCGTAACTTTTTCACACATTAATATTTTTTCTAAAAATATTACACCATAAAAACGAACATTTTGTTCTTTTTAATTTGAGTATAATATTGCTATTGTTTATTAATTTTTAAAAAACTAACATGTTACGTGATCAGTTTTACCGACAACGGGTCGATCATGTTCAGCTATTGGTGTTGGAACGGGTTAGGGTTGGAACAGGTTAATACAAAAATGGTTAATTTAGTTCATGCCGTGATGTGTTTAGATCGAAAGGGTTCATGTCAAAACGTGTTTCAGGTTAAAACGTTTTCGGGTCGGAACAGGTCCATCAAAACGGACCGGGTTTTGAAATTACTTTACGTTTCATCATTGCTTCTGGCTTGTCGCCACCAGTTAAGCGCGTTCAAGTATTAGTTACGTGGATGACATTGTTTACACATACCGGGTTACTCGCGTATAGGCATTATGTGGCGCGCTTACTGGCATTGGTTACACGTCCGAAGCCACATTGATGCAGTTTTGACTAGCAATCAAATGGCTCAAGAACACATTGATTTTATTCAAACGATTTGAACCGAATGATTCGGTTAACAAGCTTAAAGCTTACAAATTCTTTATTCAAAACATTCAACTAACTAAACAAAAGAAATAACAACCCTATTTATAAATAAAAATAAACATTTGGGTCGGGCCGAGTTAATGGGCCGGATGCTCCTGCATCACACATTAAATGCATATCACCTTTGGGTTATGCACATACCATTGCGAGGTTACAAACATACTAACACCGATTGAGTTTGTGCATACACCGCTGCATCGTGCGGACAACTGACTTGTATTATAATAATATAAAATAAAGTTTTTGTACACGTCTTGGGTTACCATTGGATCAAATGATCCTACATTATGGACGTAAAAAAATGGTCATGCAAGAAGGAATCCGTGGCCAGTCCCCACAAGTGATGCACAGAAGGGCTAACCGGTTTACAATTTTACCGGTAAAACTAAAACTGAATGGTTTTTGGCCAAAAATCAATTCGGTTGTGAACCAATTTCCAAGGTGGAAAGCTCGTACACAATCAAACCGGTTCGGGCATAAGCGGGACCAGTTAACAGGTTAAAAAACCTATTCTTTTATAAAATCCGAAAAAAATCTGGAAAATTACAGAAAATTAAAAAAAAAAACCTAACATAATGCACAAACATTTAATAAACTAAAAATACTTGTTTTTTTTATTGATTTCTAATATATTCAAACATTTGTTTGATAATTGCTCTAAAATATTCATGGATAACTTTAAAAATGAACTCATATAATCTTCGTGGCATGAAATTCGTTCGTTGCTTCTCTTCATATAATGTTTCTTCTTGGGTGGGGCTTCGGTTTCTTCGTTTAATGTTTATTCTCAGGGTACATCTTCGTCTTCATGTTCCGGTTCAAGACTATTTGATCGTACCAATTCATCATACTTTTGTTCTTTATCGGATAGAGGTTGTGTGACACCAATTGCCACTTCTTCCTCGTGTAGTTCATTAGGCAAATGCACAATTCCATGGTGTCAGAGTTAACCTATAGATAGAATCCAACCACTCAAAGAAAATCACTTTCTGTAACTACCGTAGAAGCTTTGACGGTTGGTAATTTACTGGCAATATCGGCAAGCACGGCCGTGAAGACAGCAAAAATAAAATTTGTAATTATATCAAATCTAGGGATAAAAGGTTAAATTTAGATAATCATATGGCATATAGCTTATAATTTAAATAAAAAATTAAATTTGATTTAAATAGAAAATTAAATTAGAAATTCTCAAGCCATATTAATAAAAAGTTGTAGCAAGCAAATTCTTAATTTGACTATCCGATGTTATAACCATGGCCAAATGAAATGATTGAAATGAAATATTGTGTGATCTATCTTTTACACAATTATTGGTCCCTCCCATTCATGATCATAGCAAGTGTTCACGTGCATGGATTGTGTGGGAGTGTCGGTCAAGATATTTAACAGTAGATAAGGTAAATCAGATGTTTTGATCATTATGAGTAAACTACGTAGAATAAAAATACAATAAAATATGTTCTGGAAACCTAACTCATGTATGTTTTTGTGACGATTTTTGGTGAATTATTTGATATGTTGTGATCTATTGAATATAGTAATATTTCAAGTAGGATTCTGTATTGATGAAACTAGTTGCTAAACTTTGTGAAAATACATGAAAAGTGCTAATTGCTAGATAATTGTTATGTTTTGACCAAATTGCCCTTGCAGGGAATAATTGCTAGTAATGTACACCATTAACACTTGACACGTAGATAGTTGTTCACACATGTAAAGTATCACAAATGTGTTTGTTGAGACACACACGATTCACAAACGAAACACGAAACGTATCTTGTGCATAGGTATTATGTGCCGAGTCTAGAGACTCGATATTAGTTCCGACACTTAGAAAATCTCCTTGTTGTTTTAGAACGCTAGCGAGAGTTTTTCTGTGACGCGCATCACTTGGGTGACTTGTTTTTGGAATTCTTCGCAAACAGTGAGTTTCACTTTCCCCTTTTAAACTTTTTAAACGCTTTTCACTTGGGGGAGATAACATACTCCGAAACGCTTTTGGATTTTGTTATGAAATTATATATCACTTGTAAAGGCTAAGTGGCAAACGAAACAACTGAAGTCCTACACATCGAACCGTTTAATATTGGATAATAGCGAGTCACTGTTGAGTAGTACTACTGGGTTTGACAAACCCCACCCAACGCTAAACTCGACTGGAGGTCGAGTGGGTGTAATTTTGGCTAACACATTACCATGGTCGGGATAGACCTGGTGGCAAGGCACATGATAAACAGTCAGCTTCGGTGTCGAACACTTAGTAATACTTGCTTTATAGGCTAGCTACCTGTAGATATATAATCGATTTAACACTATCTGGTAACGAAAAACGCTAAACGAAAAACGCTAAACGCAGAATGCTAAACGCTTTATTTTATATAAACTTGTAAACTCACTAACCTCGTGTTGACACTTTTAGTATGTTATTCTCAGGTAGCCGAGGCGGGCACGCGGTGTAGGATCATGCATTAATTTGAACGTTACTGTTTATGCAAACTTGTTTTAAATTATTGTTATTGGTTTTTAAGTCGTCCTGCGTGACGCAACGCTTGGCTTATGGTTTTTACGCTTCCGCACTTATTTTACACTTAAATATTTTCATGTTTTGAAAACTTTATTTATGGTTTGATTGTAACTAATGATTCTGATCCTGTTAGTTCACACCCTCTGACGGTAAAACTCCGTTAGTGGATTTGAGGGTGTGACAGATTGGTATAAGAGCCATTGGTTATAGCGAACAAGAAACTGCATGCATACTAGACTATAACCGCAACGACCCATTAGTTATAATTATACGCACTGCATAAATTTTGTGTAGTCTTTCGTTATCTCTATCTCTTTACCTTATCCACTCATACGCGCGCATACACGACTTACCTGTAGGGATGTCGACGCTACCATCATCATCATCCTCCGATCAGATGACTCATGCTCATGGGAAGGAACCGCAGCTACCTACCTCATCGCCACCCCGAGTAGTCCCGGAACTAGAAGCCCCTGCACCGAAGAGGTATCGCCTATCGGGAGGCATGTATGACGACGACGTTAGCTGGGATTGGTACCCGAGTCTGATCAGACGTATGGTCTATCGCGAACAAGTTCCCCCACTACCTCACCCGAGTCGTCCTGCTTACCCCAACACCCTACCACCCATAACCGAACCTGTGGAGTGAGTCCTCGCAGCTGTTGTCTCTTGTTTAGAGTGTGACGTGGATTTTATGCGCTCGACGAGAGCGAACGTTTCTGGACTGTTAAGAGATGGAACTGAAAATAAGGAGGAAATTTCCCGCCTGACAGCGGCTATGAAGGAAATGCAAGATGCCAGTGATCAGCAGATGAAGATTATGAGGAAAATGCAAGTGGAGATGATAGACTTGCAAGAGCAACTCCAAGTGGCAAGGACCCGGACTGAGATAGCTTTAGAGTGTTGCGATGTCTTACAAATGCAAATTGCTCAGAACGCAGCGGAACCTGAGGCAGAGCCTGAGGAGGATCCCGAGGAAGATCCCGAAGAGGAGCCTGAGGAGGATCCCGAGGAAGACCCCGAGGAGGAACCCGAAGAGGAACCGGAGGAAGAACCGGCTGAGCCAGAGGCAAACTCAGAGGTGTCATCAGACGATGACATCTAAGGATGATAACACTTAGATGGAGGGGTTGTCTCCATCCAAACTATTATTTTCTATGATTTTAAGGATTGGTTTTAAATACTTTGTAGCGAATACAATGGTTTTAATCATGAATTATTATTTGGATTATTATATGGTTGTGATGTGATGTTTGTTTCTTTTATCCTTTCTTACCTATCTTTTTATTACATGTATGGTGTGTTGCATATGAAACCGAGAATTCATGTAAGACATTTTATGCTGTGATTCTAGGAAATGGCCAGAAGAAACGCTGGACACGGTTGCGGTAATATCAACTTGACTGCAGCAGAACTCCAAACTCTATTGAACGACCACGCGGCGGCCGCTCTAGCCGCACATGTTCAGAATCAAGCTGGAGGTCCAACTGGAACGTGTACTTTCAAGAACTACCTGGATTGCCAGCCCAATTCGTTTAAGGGCACTGAGGGAGCCATAGGTTTCCTGCGTTGGGCTGAGAAGGCCGAATCAGCTTTTGAGATGTGTAACTGTCCACCTGCCAGTAGGGTCAAATTTGCTGCTGGAACACTGAAAGATTCTGCTCTCACTTGGCGGAATTCAAATGTGCAAATTCTAGGATTGGAATTGGCAAACGCTATGAACTGGGAGGAGTTCAAGAATATGATGCGGGAAGAGTATTGTCCTAGAGAGGAGATTGCAAAGTTGGAATCCGAGTTTTGGTCGTTGAAGATGGTGGGTTCCGAAATTGAAGCCTACACCACCCGTTCTCACGAGTTAGCTGTGATGTGTCCACGGATGGTAGACCCGCCGAGTAAGAGGATCGAGATGTATATTGATGGGTTAGCACCGCAAATTCAGGGCATGGTGACGTCTTCCAGACCGACTACGATTCAACAAGCGATCCGGTTAGCTCACAAACTGACGGATCAAGCAGTGACCCAAGGTGTGTTACCACCTAGGGGTTCAACCACTAAAGCCCGTGACAACCCGAACACTGACAACAGCAACAACAACCCGAGTAATGGAAAAAGGAAGTTCGACAACACTAGATCCTCATCCTCGAACCCCCCACAGCAACAACACTACCGTAAGCCCGAACTCACCCGGAGTTTCATTAATCAGGGTCCCAACAACAACAACGGTAGCGGGCAGGGTTCGAGCGGCTATGCTGGGAAACACCCGAAATGTAACAGGTGCAACTATCACCATGCTGGCCCGTGTGACAGTGTCAAGTGTCTGAGATGCGGAAAAATAGGTCATCAGGCCAAAGAATGTAGGGGAGATCTAGCGGCAAAGGGTGCTCCTAAACCACCTAGACGACTAAAGGGTGTTTCGAGTGCGGTCAAGAGGGTCATTTCAGGAAGGATTGCCCCAAACTAAAGCAGAACGAGAATAATGGGGGCAGCAGCGGTGGCGGAAGCAGTGGTAAAGGAAGAGCTTTCGTCATTGGGTCGGGTCAAGCCCGCAGCGACCCGTATGTGGTGACCGGTAAGTTTCCTGTGAACGACTGTTTTGCTTCTGTTTTGTTTGACACTGGAGCTGATAGGAGTTTTGTGTCGAAAGCCTTTAGTAAACTCTTAGACTTAACTCCAACCCCGTTGGATGCTAAGTTTCCTGTTGAATTAGCTGACGGAAAGTCTATAGAAACAACTCTTGTACTTGCGGGATGTAAGTTGAAACTGTCGGGTCATACTTTTGATATCGACCTCATACCTTTTACGCTTGGTAGTTTCGATGTCATTGTCGGCATGGACTGGTTATCTGAGAACCGAGCGGAGATTATATGTCACGACAAGATAGTCCACATCACTACCCCTTCTGGCGAGACCATTTCGATTCAGGGCGAGAAAAGCGGCATGACCACCAGCGTCATCACCCTCATGAAGGCGCAGAAGTATCTACGAAAGGGTCATCCGGCAATTTTAGCGCATATTGTCAAGAAACCCGCGGAGGAGAAGCGAATCGAAGATATAACGATTGTGCGAGATTTTCCGGAAGTCTTCCCGGAGGATTTGCCTGGACTCCCTCCTATTCGACAAGTCGAATTCCAAATCGAATTGACCCCCGGGGCAGCACCCATAGCACGAGCCCCGTATCGGCTTGCACCGGCGGAGCTTCAGGAGTTGTCCACTCAATTGCAAGATTTGTTGGATAAAGGTTTTATCCGACCTAGCTCATCACCATGGGGAGCTCCTGTCTTATTTGTTCGAAAGAAGGACGGGACTTTCCGCATGTGTATCGACTACAGAGAACTGAACAAGGTGACGATCAAGAACCGTTATCCCTTACCCCGAATTGATGATCTGTTCGATCAGCTTCAAGGATCGAGTTACTACTCGAAGATCGATCTGAGATCTGGTTACCACCAATTAAGAGTGCGCGAAGAAGATATTTCAAAGACGGCTTTTAGAACTCGGTACGGTCACTATGAGTTTTCGGTTATGCCTTTTGGCTTAACCAACGCACCAGCCGTATTTACGGATCTCATGAATCAAGTATGCAAGGCGTACCTCGACAAGTTTGTGATTGTTTTTATTGATGATCTGTCACACCCTCAAAATACACTAACGGAGTTTTACCGTCAGAGGGTGTGAACTAACAGGATCGGAATCATTAGTTATAATCAAACCATAAAACAAAGTTTCAAAACCATGAAAATGTTTACAAGTAATTAAATGCGGAAGCGTAAAAACCATAAAAAACCAATGTTGCGTCACGCAGGACGACTTAAAACCCAAAGATAACAGTTTAAAATAAGTTTGCATAATTAAAAGTGTTTCAAGCAATGCATGATCCTAAACCGCACGCCCGCCTCGGCTACCTGAGAATAACATACTAAAAGTGGCAACACAGGGTTGGTGAGTTCACGAGTTCAAATAAAATAAAGCGTTAGCGTTTGCGTTCAGCGTCTTGCATTAAGCGTTTTGCGTTCAGCGTTTTGCGTTAAGCGTTACCAGATAGTGTTAAATCAATTATATATCGATAGGTAGCTAGCCTATACAACAAGTATTACTAAGTGTTCTACACCGAAGCTGACTATTTATCAAGTGCCTTGTCACCAGGTCATACAGACCATTGTACGTGTTAGCCAAAATTACACTCGCTCGACCTCCAGTCGAGTTTAGCGTTGGGTGGGGTTTGTCAAACCCAGTAGTACTACTCAACATTGACTCGCTATTCCAAATATTAACCGGTTCGATGTGTAGGACTTCAAATGTTTCGTTTGCCACTTAGCCTTTACAAGTGATATATAATTTACTAACAAAATCTTAAATGCGTTTATCGGAGTATGTTATCTCCCCCAAGTGAAAAACGTTTAAAACAGTTTAAAGGGGTAAGTGAAACTCACTGTTTGCGAAGTATTCCCAAAATAATTCACCAAGATGCGCGTCACAGAAAAACTCTCTCTAGCGTTCTAAAACAACAAAGAGATTTTTCTAAGTGTCGGAATATTATCGAGTCTCTAGACCCGGCACATAATACCTACGCACACAACATATTTCGTGTTTCGTTTGTGAATCGTGTGTGACTTTAACAAGTGTATTTGTGATACGTTACATGTGTGAGCAATTATTTACGTGTCATGTATTCATAATGTACATCACTAGCAATTACTCCCCGTAAGGGCAATTTGGTCAACACATAACAATTAACTAGCAATTATTCTCCACGAGGGCAATTTGGTCAAATCATGACAATCAATTAGCAATTATTCCCCGCAAGGGCATTTTGGTCAAAACACGACAATTAATTAGCAATCATTCCCCTCAAGGGCAATTTGGTCAAAACACGATAATAAATTAGCAATCACGTTGTTTCATGCAACTTTCACAAAATTCAGCAACTAGTTTCTTAACAACAGAATTTCTACTTGAAAAACTAGTCTATCCCACCGATCATAGCATCACAATTAATTTACCAAAACTCATTAAAAAAGCATATATGTCCTAGGTTTCCAGAACATATTTTATTATATTTTTATTTCACATAGGTTTCTCACAATAATCAAATCATTACAGCAAACTCATACAGTCAAATTCATGCGCAACAGAATGTTATTTGAAATTCCCGTTAAACGAAAAATCCAATAAATGCAAGTCCATTTGGGTTAGGTTCCTAACTCAACAAATCAACTTTCAGAAGTGGAACCAACCTAATTGCTCTCGTAGTTCATGAGATATAACATTTACAAAACAACCTAACAGCAGGTCTAACAACTCAGCTTTCCACAACGTTTTTGTAAAATCATAAAAGTTAACTTTTACACGTCCAAAAATTGCAAATTTATATTCTTTAGAAACTAGACTCAACCTAGTTTACTGTAGTATCAATTATCTCAATCAATTTTCACTTTTACACCCCGTTACAGTCAATCAAACATCAACAACACAATCTGTCCAGAAACTGTTTGCATCCAAACTCAACAATTTAACTATCTATGGACCACAAATCATTCATATAACATTCTTGACACCGTAACTGCTATCCATGCATATCAATTACACAATACATACATAGTTAGGGTTTTATTTGATCTCAAACTCAAAGACACAACAATTAACATGCAATATCAAAACTAGTTATCAAATCATCATCAATACATCATCAAATCAACAACAATCATATGAACACCATACATACAAAAATCGGCCCCTAGGGTTTTCAATTAACCCATTAAAAATCGAAATTAAGTATAAAGGATGCAAGGGATAGTCGTTTATACCTTCCTAGCACCTTAATCTCCAATCAAAAGCTTGAATAATTGATTGTATATGTGTATATGAGGCCGATCACAAGAGGGGGGGGGGTCTAGATTTGCTGTCGGGTTTGGGAGAAGTGAGAGAGGGAGCTAGGGTTTGATAATATTATATAATAATAACATGTTACACTTTAGTCCCTAAACTTCCAAATGTTACATCTCTAGCTTAATTAACTTAGTTTTGCACATTGAGTTAACATTATATAACATGTTATCACATAACACATAATTATCACATAATTATTGTTTTGACGTTTCTCGTTTATTCACCAATCGTTTGCGTCAACTCGTTTGCGTTTCGGTGCAATTCTCGAAAGACTACACACGTAGTAAGTGTTAAGCGTCATTTAAAACCTAGTTTAAATGTAATGAGGTGTGCGTTATAGATTCAGTGATCTAAAGTTTGAATTGACGGAGTTGAGTTAACGGAGTTAACCTGAAATTGACGATTGTCACATCATTCCCATGTTAAAGAATTTTCGTCCCGAAAATTTGAGTTAAGTCGTGATGAGTGTCTGAAAGAGTAAGAAAAATTTTCAGTTTGTCATATCATCCCCTAGTAGAAAGAAATTTTGTCTCGAAATTTAATTCATACCTCCGGTGATTTCTGACGGTTTGCCGGGTTTCGCGGTTTTCTGTGTTTGGTCAGCCCTTCAAAAATGTGAGGATACTTTTTCATCATTTGATCCTCGTGTTCCCACGTGAACTCCGGTCCACGTCTCGAGTTCCAACGAACCTTAACAATTGGAATTTTGCTGTGCTTGAGCGTTTTGGTTTCCCAATCCAAAACCTCAACTGGTTCTTCAATGAAGCGTAACTGTTCATCAACTTGCAGTTCATCCAAAGGGACTACTTGAGCTTCATCGGATAGGCATTTCTTTAAATTCGATACGTGAAAAATATTGTGTACACTGCTGAGTTCCGCTGGTAATTCCAGCCGGTACGCCACTGGACCAACGTGTTCCGTTATCCGGTAAGGACCAACATATCGTGGGTTGAGTTTGTTTCGCTTTCCAAAGCGAACCACACCTTTCCAAGGTGAGACTTTGAGTAACACTCGATCGTTCACTTGAAATTCGAGAGGTTTTCGGCGCTTGTCGGCGTAACTCTTTTGGCGGTCTCGTGCTGCTGCCATGCGATTTCGGATTTGAACAATCTTTTCCGAAGTTTCGAGTACCAGTTCTGGACCAGTGATTTGGCTGTCACCCACCTCTGCCCAGCAGAGTGGTGATCGACACTTCCATCCGTACAGCGCTTCAAACGGCGTTGCTTTAATACTTGCGTGGTAGTTGTTATTATACGAAAACTCTACCAAAGGTAAGTGAGGTTTCCAACTTTTTCCGAAATCCAACACACAGGCACGCAACATGTCCTCTAAGGTCTGAATAGTTCGTTCACTTTGCCCATCCGTCTGAGGATGGTATGCTGTGCTCATATCAAGACGGGTGCCTAGTGCGCTCTGTAGTGACTTCCAAAAGTGCGAAATGAAACGAGAATCTCGATCGGAAATGATTGAGACAGGCACTCCGTGTCTAGACACTACTTCCTTCATGTAGACGCGAGTCAGTCTTTCCATTTTGTCCGATTCCTTAATCGCTAAAAAGTGTGCCGACTTAGTCAACTGGTCAACGATCACCCAGATGGTATCGCATCCCGTCGGTGTCTTAAGTAATCCCGTGATGAAGTCCATTGAAATGTGTTCCCATTTCCACATTGGAAGTTCCGGTTGCTGTAGCAGGCCAGATGGTTTCTGGTATTCTATCTTGACTCTGGCACAAGTCAAGCATTTGCTCACGTAGGTGGCAATGTCGGCTTTCATGTTTGGCCACCAGTAAAGTGTCTTTATGTCATGATACATTTTATCTGAGCCAGGGTGGATAGAATATCGGGACTTGTGTGCTTCGTCCATCACCAAAGTTCTCAACTCTCCGTATCGTGGAACCCAAATCCGGTTCTCAAAATATCGGACCCCGTCCGATTTGGTTTCAAGTTGCTTGTTCATTGTAACGATTCCGACGAAACCAGGTATGCCCTAACCGGTAGACAATAGTTACGTCATACCTAATGTCGGGTACATGAATTACCATAGTAATTATACGAGAATACATGGTTCATTGTATTGATTGTACGTGAATATATAATTCACCGTATTGAATACGCGATCAATCGATCGATAGTTATTCAAACACGAACGAATCGAGGGTTCAATTATAGACGAGATATATGATATTTAGTGATGTTACGAAGTATTAAAGCTTCGGGATAAGTGGATTAAAGCACAGAAAAAGGATTTCGATTTAATAGTACGTCGGTGCGTTAAACGAAACCTTTAATACCAAACCGAGCAAGAGATGATCGATCAAGCCGAAAAAGATGCGCGATAATTAATGATACGATGTTTTAAGTTAATAAATGTCATGGTTTAAGTTTTTAAAGTCTTTAAATCGGTTTTATATAAATTTCATTTTTAAGCCGAAAAACGACCATTTTAGCCTCGTTTTAAGCCGAATTAAACATTTAACCGAAAAAGGAACTGAACCAGATTATCCAAAACATTATCCGGATTACGAGAATCCAAATATGTGGCCTAAAATGAAGAGGTGGGTCCCACTCCACCCCCTAAGAGTGCCGATCGGTGTATAGGGGGGTTATACCCCATTTCATTTCTTTTTTCTACATCAAAACATTCAAGATCATCAATTCTCTCAACAATTTCATCCAAAAACCGAGAGTTCTAGCAAGAAAAACAAGGTAAAGAATCGAGTTAATCACGTTTCCATCTTCGTTTCTTGAGTTGGTTTGCAAGAAAATGAGGTTTCTAAGATGAAAACCGATTCTTGCATGATCAAGTGATGTATACGGGTTATACAAAGGATCTTGGTCCAAGAAAGGAGTTAAACGGACCAAAAACGAATTTTTACGGTTAAATCTTTGTTTTTGAATCATAACCGAAACCATGAAAGAAATGGCTTGATCGTGAGTGTAACTTGCTTGGTATTGTGGTATGTTGGTTGTAGGTTCTGTATTTAGGTATTCACTTCTTCGAAGTGAATGATCTGTTTAACCAACGACAAAGGGCGATTTATTTTTAGAAAATTGGTCTTAGATATAGTTATCACCAAATGAAAAATCAAAGAGGAGGACGTTACAACAACAGCGTTTCGGACTCGCTACGGCCATTATGAATTCTTAGTTATGCCTTTCGGGCTAGCAAATGCGCCGGCAGCATTCATGGAACTCATGAACCGAGTCTGTAAACTTTATTTTGACAAATTTGTCATAACCTCCATTGATGATATTTTGATATATTCGCAACGTAAAGAAGAGCACGAACGACGGTTAAGGAAAATTATGGAAGCGTTAAAGCAAGAGGAGTAGTACGCGAAATTTTCGAAATGTGATTTTGAATAAAGAAGGCATAATCCCTTGGTCATGTTGTAATGCAACAAGGATTTCACATAGATCCAAATAAGATAGAAACCATTAAAATTGTGCCAAGCGCCGATTTTAAGTCTCCCCGATGGAGACGATGGTTTTGTCGCGTATTGTGACGCATCGCGTAGAGAGTTAGGATGCGTGTTGATGCAGAATAATAAGGTTATAACCTATGCTTCCCGACAGTTATAAGTACACGAGAAAAATTACACTACTCATGACTTAGAACTGGGAGCGGTTATCTTCGCACTTGAAATCTGGAGACATTATCTCTACGGTACGAAGTGCACCATCTTCACCGATCATAAAAGTTTGCAGCACATATTTGATCAGAAGGAACTGAATATGAGGCAACGAAGATGGGTCGAGTTGTTAAGCGATTATGACTGTGACATCCGTTATCACCCCGGCAAGGCTAACGTCGTAGCCGATGCCTTGAGTAGGAAAGATCGGGTTAAGCCATTGCGAATGCGAGTGCTAGGGATGATAGTCCAGTCGAACCTTTCGGACCTGATTCGAGTCGCTCAACGTGAGGCGTTGAAAGAGGAACAATTGGAAAAGGAGGGACTTTACGGCAATGAGAAGAATTTCGAACAACGCGTGGACGAAATTCTCTACTTCAAAAATTGGGTTTGAATCCCGACCCCCCATGACCTTCGTGAATTGATCATGGACGAAGCGCATAGATCGAAATATTCCATACATCCGGGATTGGATTAGACTATTGATGATACGAATATATGAAAGGATTTTGTTAATGGCCGAGTTTGGAGAAAGATATGGTTACGTATGTTGGTGAATATGTAAGTTATGCAAGAGATAAGGCTGCACACCGAAAACCTGGGGAACGCCACAACGACATAAAAATTCGCCAATGAAAGTGGAAATAAATTACAATGGATTACGGGACGCAAATTCCCAAGATATATCAAAGGCATGAGGAAAATTGGGTAATCGCGGATCGATTAACCAATCCTCGCATTTCATCCCAATCCATGACGATTACCACAATAAATTCTCGCCCAAATTCATGATGATGAAATGGTATCTCGTCGTAGAGTACCATTTTCAATTATTTCAGATCGAAATAGTCTTCCTACTTCCATTATTGGAAGGCGGGGAAGGAAGCATCGAGAGCTTGAAGCTTTCTATGGGTGAAGTAATTATCACCAAATTGTTAAATTGAAAATGGGTGTCAATCAAGCCATAAGATTTGAGTTGATTCGAGAAACAACCAATCGGATTTATAATATTTAAGATAAGTTGAAAGCAGCGCGAGATTGGCAAAGGATTTATGCCAACATTCAAAGGAAACCATTGTCACTGGAGAGAGGTGACATGGCATTTTTAAGGCATCACCTTAGAGAGGTGATATAAGGTTTGGCAAAACCGAAAATAGCCCCTTAATATATTGGACCTCATGAGACTATCTCCATGATTGGTCATTTAGTTTATCGATTAAAGTACTCCAGGGGCTAAGTACTATACATGATGTTTTGCCATGTATACGGATTGAAAAGTACCTAAGCGACAAGGCAAGGAAAGTACTAGTAATGGAGGTACTCATAGAAGTCATACTTGATATCATGAATAATTCTGTAGAAATAATAAACGGGAAAACTAAACAGTTTGGACATACCAAGCTTTATTGATTAAGATTAAGTGGAATTCACGGCGAAGACCAGATTATACATGGTAACGCGAGGGTGAATTCTGAAGGAAACCCCCCCCCCCCCCACCTTTCTCTCGGAAGGGGTTAATGGGCGTGTAAAATTTCGAGGACGAAAATTTCTTAACGGGGGGAGAATGTAACGATTCCGACGAAACCAGGTATGCCCTAACCGGTAGACATAATTACCATAGTAATTATACGAGAATAGATGGTTCATTGTATTGATTGTACGTGAATATATAATTCACCGTATTGAATACGCGATCAATCGATCGATAGTTATTGAAACCCGAACGAATCGAGGGTTCAATTATAGACGAGATATATGATATTTAGTGATGTTACGAAGTATTAAAGCTTCGGGATAAGTGGATTAAAGCACAGAAAAAGGATTTCGATTTAATAGTACGTCGGTGCGTTAAACGAAACCTTTAATACCAAACCGAGCAAGAGATGATCGATCAAGCCGAAAAAGATGCGCGATAATTAATGATACGATGTTTTAAGTTAATAAATGTCATGGTTTAAGTTTTTAAAGTTTTTAAATCGGTTTTATATAAATTTCATTTTTAAGCCGAAAAACGACCGTTTTAGCCTTGTTTTAAGCCGAATTAAACATTTAACCGAAAAACGAACTGAACCAGATTATCCAAAACATTATCCGGATTACGAGAAACCAAATATGTGGCCTAAAATGAAGAGGTGGGTCCTACCCCACCCCCTAAGAGTGCCGATCGGTGTATAGGGGGGTTATACCCCATTTCATTTCTTTTTTCTACATCAAAACATTCAAGATCATCAATTCTCTCAACAATTTCATCCAAAAGCCGAGAGTTCTAGCAAGAAAAACAAGGTAAAGAATCGAGTTAATCACGTTTCCATCTTCGTTTCTTGAGTTGGTTTGCAAGAAAATGAGGTTTCTAAGATGAAAACCGATTCTTGCGTGATCAAGTGATGTATACGGGTTATACAAAGGATCTTGGTCCAAGAAAGGAGTTAAACGGACCAAAAACGAATTTTTACGGTTAAATCTTTGTTTTTGAATCATAACCGAAACCATGAAAAAAATGGCTTGATCGTGAGTGTAACTTGCTTGGTATTGTGGTATGTTGGTTGTAGGTTCTGTATTTAGTGGTAGATAAGGCGGAAAGACGAGTTTGTAGCTTGTAGTGGCGGAAAACGAAAGGTATATTCGGTTATGTTCGGTTTTGGGAGATTTGGACAGATTGTTGATGCTTTAGAGTTAGGTCATGAAATTTTTTTCAGAGGTGTTAAACACATGAAAATATGAGTTCTGTGAAGTTTTGGTAATTTTTGGATAAATGATGAATATTTGGTGAATTTAATGCTCGGTTTTGGCAAAAAATGGTGAAAAATAGTTAAATATTATGAAAAATTCTGGAAAATTGCAGATAAGCTTTTTATATCATGTATAAGTCACACACAAAATTTTAGGTCAGTTGGAGAAGTCTAAGTAGGCTTTTCAGTTAAACGAGTACTAGGGTTTTCTAGCTCGGTTTTAGTGAAAATGGCATGTAAAAGAAGATTTTGGTTCTGGAAAAATTACAGGGGACTATGTGGATGGAAGGAGACATCCAGAAGAAATTTGGGATTTTTCTAAGATCGTTTGGTATTTACGACATATTTAGTGTTTATATGGTGTTTAAAAATAGATAAATAAATTTTAAATATAGAAATTAATTCTGGAAATATTTTAATAAAATTCCCCACTGTCAAAAAGTGATTTGTGCAAAATTTCAAGATCCGAGAGTAAACGGATAATTATTTGTGCTAATTATCAAACTTTTAAAGTTAAAACGCGTAAACCGGTGAAGTTCGCTTAAGCGAGCTGACTGGTGTATAAAAACCCTAAAAATGGACTATTTTCATATAAATGAGTTAAACAAGTAAAAATGAATCATCCGAAAATAATTCGGATGATTTGAGTAATTTTAACCTATTTTAACAGTTTCCGGTACGCCAAAGACGGAAACGGGTCCCGCGGCCAGTCGGGACGTCTAAACCGAGCTATAATTTCACATCTTTAATTAAATTATCAGTCAACCACTATTTTCGGGTCGTGTGTGACCAAACTCATTTTTGAAACATAAAAACGGATAACCGTGCTAGGCACGCAAAACGAGAAAAACGACTAATAGTAATTGTGACCATGGAACTCTAAACGATATCACAATCTGAGTCCAGAGAAGTATTTCGGGTACAGTACTGGGTTAACAGTGTCTCCAGATGTACCGGTTGATAAGGTTAAAAGATTATATAAACAATAAGTGTATAAAAACGATCGTAGGGATCATATTACAGATTGGACGTGTTAATTGATAATGATTGTTGTTACCTGCTTGCATGTGCTAAGGTGAGTTTCACGAGCCCTTTTTTCTGAATCGTTTTCAAATATTTTCCCGGGGCGGAAAGCATGTTACTATCGAAAGGTTTAAGTACATACTGAACGCATGGATTTGCGTGTAATTATAAATATTTGATTGTACGGGAATCGTATGGAATAGGTATAGTACTGGGTTAACAGTGGCCCCAGATGTCCCTAGCAGTGTTTCTGGGTTAACTTTGCCCCCGGAATGAGTACAGTACTGGGTTAACCGTGTCCCCAGATGTCCCTAGAAGTGTTTCTGGGTTAACACTGCGTACGGAATGAGTACAGTACTGGGTTAACAGTGTCCCTAGATAATATTATATTATGATATGGTTTTATCATGGTTTACTCAAATTGTGAAACTCAACAACTATTCGTAGTTGACCCGTTTTCTCACATGCTTTTCAGGTACAACTAAGATGAAGTGATTGCTTACGTGCTAAGTGCTTGATGTGTGTAAGATTTGCGTGCGGGATGTTAGGATACATTATAGTAAATAGAATTATGTATCATACTGTATGATGTGTGTATCACCTAGACGGTAATGAAATACGAGATTATGTAATTTTGAAGTATATTAGTGCATTCAGTTTTCTTTATAAACAATGTGGTTGATATCAGAGGTGTCTGTTGCATCCCGTTTACGTTTCCGCTGCTGTTGCGGGGTGTTAGAATCATGCCCCGCATGAGTTCTGATGGAAGATTATCATCTTTCAAAGCTTCGAGTTGCGCCTCGCGAATTTGATCGGGTAAGTTGGCATGAATCGTGAGTTGCAATGCTCGCACTCGCCTGGGTTTATCAGTTTCTTTTCTACTGAGGGCGTCGGCCACTACATTGGCCTTGCCAGGGTGGTACTTGATGGCACAATCATAATCTTTAAGTATCTCGACCCAACGACGCTGTCGCATGTTCAGCTCCTTCTGATCGTAGATATGCTGGAGACTCTTGTGGTCGGTGTAAATGGTAAACTTGGTACCGTACAAGTAATGCCTCCATATCTTAAGGGCAAACACCACAGCTCCGAGTTCCAAATCATGGGTCGTGTAGTTCTTCTCGTGAACCCGTAGTTGTCGAGAGGCATAAGCTATAACCTTCTCGAGTTGCATCAGCACACAACCGAGACCTTGTATCGATGCGTCACAGTGTACCTCAAAATTCTCCGTTCCCTCGGGTAGGGCTAGAATAGGGGCGCTACAGAGTTTGGTTTTCAACATTTGAAAAGCGGATTCTTGCGCGTCACCCCAATTGTACTTAGTACCCTTGTGAGTCAAAGCGGTGAGGGGTTGAGCAATCTTTAAAAATCCTTCAATGAAACGCCGGTAGTAGCCGGCCAGTCCTAGGAATTGCCGCACCTCAGTCGGTCTTAGGTGCTTCCCAGTTTTTGATGGCCTCTACCTTACCGGGATCGACATGGATACCATTCTCGTTGATCACATGTCCTAAAAAGTGAACCTCGTGAAGCCAAAACTCACATTTCGAGAGTTTAGCATACAATTGTTCTTTCTTCAATAATTCCAGAATTACCCTTAAGTGTTCCTCATGGTCAGCCTTGTCCTTGGAGTAGACCAGGATATCGTCAATAAACACAATTACAAACTTGTCGAGGTACTCCTTGCACAATCGATTCATGAGATCCATAAATACGGCTGGTGCGTTAGTTAGACCAAAAGGCATAACCGAAAACTCATAGTGACCATACCGTGTTCTGAAAGCCGTCTTTGAAATATCTTCCTCGCGCACTCTAAGCTGATGGTAACCGGATCGCAGATCGATCTTCGAGTAGTAACTCGATCCTTGGAGCTGGTCAAACAGATCATCAATTCATGGTAAAGGATAACGGTTCTTGACCGTCACCTTGTTCAACTCCCGGTAGTCGATACACATTCGGAAAGTCCCGTCCTTCTTTCTGACAAATAAGACAGGGGCTCCCCATGGCGATGAGCTCGGTCGGATAAAACCCTTATCCAACAAATCTTGCAACTGAGTGGACAGTTCCTGAAGCTCCGCCGGTGCGAGCCGATACGGGGCTCGTGCTATGGGTGCTGCACCGGGTGTCAACTCAATTTGGAATTCGACTTGACGAATAGGAGGGAGTCCAGGCAAATCCTCCGGGAAAACTTCCGGAAAATCTCGCACAATCGGTATATCTTCAATTCGCTTCTCTTCCGCGAGTTTCTCAACAATCTGCGCCAAAATTGCCGGATGACCCTTTCGTAGATACTTCTGCGCCTTCATGAGAGTAATGACGCTGGTGGTCATGCCGCTTCTCTCGCCCCGGATCGAAACGATCTCGCCGGAAGGGGTAGTAATGTGGACTATCTTGTCGTGACATATAATCTCCGCTCGGTTCTCGGATAACCAGTCCATGCCGACCACGACATCGAAACTACTAAGCGTAAAAGGAATAAGGTCGATATCAAAGACATGACCTGACAGTTTTAACTTACATCCCGCAAGTACATGAGTCGTTACTATAGTCTTACCGTTAGCTAATTCAACAGGAAACTTAGCATCTAACGGGGTTCGGGTTAAGTCTAAGAGTTGGCTAAAGGCTTTCGACACAAAACTCCTATCAGCTCCAGTGTCAAACAATATAGAAGCAAAACAATCGTTCACAGGGAACTTACCAGTCACCACGTACGGATCATTGCGGGCTTGACCCGACCCAATAACAAAAGCTCTTCCTTTACCATTGTTTCCACCACCACTGCCACTTCTATTACCTCCATTGTTGTCGTTCTGTTTCAGCTTAGGGCAGTCCTTCTTAAAATGTCCCTCTTGTCCACACTCAAAACATCCCTTGGTTGTCATGGGTGGTTTAGGAGCACCCTTTGCCGCAAGGTCTCCTCTACATTCATTTGCCTGGTGACCCATCTTTCCGCATCTCAGACACTTGACACGGTCACACGGGCCAGCATGATGGTAATTACACCAGTTGCACTTCGGATATCTCCCAGCATATCCGCTCGAACCCTGCCCGCTACCGTTGTTATTGTTGTTGTGACCCTGATTGTTGAAGCTCCGAATGGGTTCGGGCTTACGGTAGTGGTGTTGCTGAGGGGGGTTCGAGGATGAGGATCTGGTATTGTCAAACTTTCTCTTTCCGCTACTCAGGTTGTTGTTACTGCTGTTGCCAGTGTTCGGGTTGTCACGGGCTTTAGTGGTTGAACCCCTAGGTGGTAACGCACCTTGGGTCACTGCTTGATCCGTCAGCTTGTGAGCTAACCGGATCGCTTGTTGTATCGTGGCTGGTCTGGATGACGTCACCATTCCCTAAATCTGCGGTGCTAACCCATCAATATACGTTTCAATCCTCTTACTCGGCGGGTCTACCATCCGCGGACACATCACAGCTAACTCGTGAGAACGGGTAGTGTAGGCTTCGATTTCCGAACCCACCATCTTCAATGACCAAAATTCTGTCTCCAACTTTGCAATCTCCTCTCTTGGACAGTACTCTTCTCGCATCATGTTTTTGAACTCCTCCCAGTTCATCGCGTTAGCTAGTTCCAATCCAAGAATCTGTACGTTCGAATTCCACCAAGTGAGGGCAGAATCCTCAAGTGTTCCAGCAGCGAATTTGACCCTACTGGCAGGAGGACAATTACACATCTCAAACGCCGATTCGGCCTTCTCAGCCCAACGCAGGAAGCCTATAGCTCCCTCAGTGCCCTTAAACGTACTGGGCTTGCAGTCAAGGTAGTTCTTGAAGGTACACGTTCCAATTGGACCTCCAGCTTGGTTCTGAACATGTGCGGCTAAAGCGGCCGCCGCATGATCGTTCAGCAGAGTTTGGAGTTCTGCTGCAGTCAAGTTGATGTTACCACGTCCGTGTCCAGCGTTTCTTCCAGCCATTTCCTAGAATCACACTATAAAATGTTAAACATGAATTTTTCTTTCAAATACAACACACCATACATGTAATAAAAAGATAAGTAAGAAAGAAATAAGAAACATCATCACATCACAACCATATATTTATCCAAATAATAATTCATGATTAAAACCATTGTATTCGCTACAAAGTATTTAAAACCAATCCTTAATATCATAGAAAATAATAGTTCGGATGGAGACAACCCCTCCATCTAGGTGTTATCATCACTAGATGTCATCATCTGAGGACACCTCTGAGTGTGCCTCCTCCTCAGCCGGTTCTTCCTCCGGTTCTTCTTCAGGTTCCTCCTCGGGATCTACCTCGGGATCCTCCTCAGGTTCCTCTTTGGGATCTTCTTCAGGTTCCTCTTCAGGCTCTGCCTCAGGCTCGGCCTCAGGCTCTGCCTCAGGTTCGGCTGCCTTCTTAGCAATCTGCATTTGTAAGACATCGCAACGCTCTAGAGCTATCTCGGTTCGGGTCCTTGCTACTTGGAGTTGCTCTTGCAAGTCTATTATTTCGGCTTGCATCTTTCTCATAATCTTCATCTGTTGATCACTAGCCTCCTGCATTTCCTTCATGGTCGCTGCCATGCGGGCAATTTCCTCCTTAGTCTCGGTTCCGTCTTTTAACAGTCCGGAAACGTTCGCTCTCGTATAGTGCATGTAACCCACGTCACGCTCCAAGCATGAAACAACAGCTGCGAGAACTCACTCTACAGGTTCGGTTATGGGTGGTAGGGTGTTGGGGTAAGCAGGATGGTTCGGGGGTGGTAATGGGGGAACTTGTTCACGATAGATCATACGTCTGATCATATTAGGGTACCAATCCCAGCTAACTTCGTTTTCGTACATGCCTCCGGATAAGCGATACCTCTTCGGTGCGGGAGCTTCGAGTTCCGGGACTACTCGGGGTGGCGATGCGGTAGGTAACTGCGGTTCCTTCCTGTGAGCATGAGTCATCAGATCGGATGATGATGAGGGTGGCATCGACATCCCTACAGGTAAGCCGTGTATGCGCGCGTATGAGTGAAAGAGGTAAAGAGATAAGATTACAAAGACTACACAAACATATGCAGTGCGTATCATTATAACTAATGGGTCGTCGCGGTTATAGTCTTGTATGCATGCAGCTTCTAGTTCGCTATAACCAATGGCTCTGATACCAATCTGTCACACCCTCAAAATCCACTAACGGAGTTTTACCATCAGAGGGTGTGAACTAACAGGATCGGAATCATTAGTTATAATCAAACCATAAAACAAAGTTTCAAAACCATGAAAATGTTTACGAGTAATTAAATGCGGAAGCGTAAAAACCATAAAAAACCAATGTTGCGTCACGCAAGACGACTTAAAACCCAAAGATAACAGTTTAAAATAAGTTTGCATAATTAAAAGTGTTTCAAGCAATGCATGATCCTAAACCGCGCGCCCGCCTCGGCTACCTGAGAATAACATACTAAAAGTGTCAACACAGGGTTGGTGAGTTCACGAGTTCAAATAAAATAAAGCGTTAGCGTTTGCGTTCAGTGTCTTGCGTTAAGCGTTTTGCGTTCAGCGTTTTGCGTTAAGCGTTACCAGATAGTGTTAAATCAATTATATATCGATAGGTAGCTAGCCTATACAACAAGTATTACTAAGTGTTCGACACCGAAGCTGACTGTTTATCAAGTGCCTTGTCACCAGGTCATCCAGACCATGGTACGTGTTAGCCAAAATTACACCTGCTCGACCTCCAGTCGAGTTTAGCGTTGGGTGGGGTTTGTCAAACCCAGTAGTACTACTCAACAGTGACTCGCTATTCCAAATATTAACCGGTTCGATGTGTAGGACTTCAAATGTTTCGTTTGCCACTTAGCCTTTACAAGTGATATATAATTTACTAACAAAAGCTTAAATGCGTTTATCGGAGTATGTTATCTCCCCCAAGTGAAAAGCGTTTAAAACAGTTTAAAGGGGTAAGTGAAACTCACTGTTTGCGAAGTATTCCCAAAATAATTCACCAAGATGCGCGTCACAGAAAAACTCTCTCTAGCGTACTAAAACAACAAAGAGATTTTTCTAAGTGTCGGAATATTATCGAGTCTCTAGACCCGGCACATAATACCTATGCACACAACATGTTTTGTGTTTCGTTTGTGAATCGTGTGTGACTTTAACAAGTGTATTTGTGATACGTTACATGTGTGAGCAATTATTTACGTGTCATGTATTCATAATGTACATCACTAGCAATTACTCCCCGTAAGGGCAATTTGGTCAACACATAACAATTAACTAGCAATTATTCCCCACGAGGGCAATTTGGTCAAATCATGACAATCAATTAGCAATTATTCCCCGCAAGGGCATTTTGGTCAAAACACGACAATTAATTAGCAATCATTCCCCTCAAGGGCAATCTGGTCAAAACACGATAATAAATTAGCAATCACGTTGTTTCATGCAACTTTCACAAAATTCAGCAACTAGTTTCTTAACGACAGAATTTCTACTTGAAAAACTAGTCTATCCCACCGATCATAGCATCACAATTAATTTAAGAAAAATCATCACAAAAGCATATATGTCCTAGGTTTCCAGAACATATTTTATTATATTTTTATTCCACATAGGTTTCTCACAATAATTAAATCATTACAGCAAACTCATAACAGTCAAATTCATGCGCAACAGAATGTTATTTGAAATTCCCGTTAAACGAAAAATCCAATAAATGCAAGATCATTTGGGTTAGGTTCCTAACTCAACAAGTCAACTTTCAGAAGTGGAACCAACCCAATTGGTCTCGTAGTTCATGAGATATAACATTTACAAAACAACCTAACAGCAGGTCTAACAACTCAGCTTTCCACAACGTTTTTGTAAAATCATAAAAGTTAACTTTTACATGTCCAAAAATTGCAAATTTATATTCTTTAGAAACTAGACTCAACCTAGTTTACTGTAGTATCAATTATCTCAATCAATTTTCACTTTTACACCCCGTTACAGTCAATCAAACATCAACAACACAATCTGTCCAGAAACTGTTTGCATCCAAACTCAACAATTTAACTATCTATGGACCACAAATCATTCATATCATTCTTGACACCGTAACTGCTATCCATGCATATCAATTACACCATACATACATAGTTAGGGTTTTATTTGATCTCAAACTCAAAGACACAACAATTAACATGCAATATCAAAACTAGTTATCAAATCATCATCAATACATCATCAAATCAACAACAATCATATGAACACCATACATACAAAAATCGGCCCCTAGGGTTTTCAATTAACCCATTAAAAATCGAAATTAACTATAAAGGATGCAAGGGATAGTCATTTATACCTTCCTAGCACCTTAATCTCCAATCAAAAGCTTGAATAATTGATTGTATGTATGTATATGAGGCCGATCACAAGGGGGGGGGTCTAGAGTTGCTGTCGGGTTTGGGAGAAGTGAGAGAGGGAGCTAGGGTTAGATAATATTATATAATAATAACATGTTACACTTTAGTCCCTAAACTTCCAAATGTTACATCTCTAGCTTAATTAACTTAGTTTTGCACATTGAGTTAACATTATATAACATGTTATCACATAACACATAATTGTCACATAATTATTGTTTTGACGTTTCTCGTTTATTCACCAATCGTTTGCGTCAACTCGTTTGCGTTTCGGTGCAATTCCCGAAAGACTACACATGTAGTAAGTGTTAAGCGTCATTTAAACCCTAGTTTAAATGTAATGAGGTGTGCGTTATAGATTCAGTGATCTAAAGTTTGAATTGACGGAGTTGAGTTAACGGAGTTAACGGAGTTAACCTGAAATTGACGATTGTCACATGATATCCTCTTCTACTCCAAGGACAAGGCTGACCACGAAGAACACTTGAGGTTAATTCTGGAATTACTAAAGAAGGAACAACTGTACGCTAAACTCTCGAAATGCGAATTTTGGCTTCGTGAGGTTCACTTCTTAGGACATGTGATTAACGAGAATGGTATCCATGTCGATCCCGGTAAGGTAGAGGCCATTAAAAACTGGGAAGCACCTAAGACTCCGACCGAGGTGCGACAATTCCTAGGACTGGCCGGCTACTACCGGCGTTTTATCGAGGGATTTTCAAAGATTGCTCAACCCCTCACCGCTTTGACTCACAAGGGTACTAGGTACAATTGGGGAGACGCGCAAGAATCCGCTTTTCAACTGTTGAAAACCAAACTCTGTAGCGCCCCTATTCTAGCCCTTCCCTAGGGAACAGAAAATTTTGAGGTACATTGTGACGCATCGATACAAGGTCTCGGTTGCGTGCTGATGCAACTCGAGAAGGTTATAGCCTATGCCTCTCGACAACTAAGGATTCACGAGAGGAACTACACGACCCATGACTTGGAACTCGGAGCTGTGGTGTTTGCTCTTAAGATATGGAGGCATTACTTGTACGGTACCAAGTTTACCATTTACACCGACCACAAGAGTCTCCAACATATCTACGATCAAAAGGAGCTGAACATGCGACAACGTCGTTGGGTCGAGCTGCTTAAGGATTATGATTGTGCCATCAAGTACCACCCTGGAAAGACCAATGTAGTGGCCGACGCTCTCAGCAGAAAAGAAAACGATAAACCCAGGTGAGTGCGAGCATTGCAACTCACGATTCACGCCAACTTACCCGATCAGATTCGTGATGCGCAACTCGAACCATTGAAAGATGATAATCTTCCATCAGAACTCATGCGGGGCATGTACAAGCAACTCGAAACCAAATCGGACGGGGTCCGATATTTTGAGAACCGGATTTGGATTCCACGATACGGAGAGTTGAGAACTCTAGTGATGGACGAAGCACACAAGTCCCGATATTCTATCCACCCTGGCTCAGATAAAATGTACCATGACTTAAAGGCACTTTACTGGGGGCCAAACATGAAAGCCGACATTGCCACCTACGTGAGCAAATGCTTGACTTGTGCAAGAGTCAAAATAGAATATCAGAAACCATCTGGCCTGCTACAGCAACCGGAACTTCCAATGTGGAAATGGGAACACATTTCAATGGATTTCATCACGGGATTACCTAAAACACCGACGGGATGCGATACCATCTGGGTGATCATTGACCGATTGACTAAGTCTGCACACTTCTTAGCGATTAAGGAATCGGACAAAATGGAAAGACTGACTCATGTCTACAAGAAAGAAGTAGTGTCTAGACACGGAGTGCTTGTCTCAATCATTTCTGATCGAGATTCCCGTTTCACTTCGCACTTTTGGAAGTCACTACAAAGCGCACTAGGTACCCGCCTGGATATGAGCACCGCAGACCATCCTCAGACGGATGGGCAAAGTGAGCGCACCATTCAGACCTTGGAGGACATGTTGCGTGCATGCGTGTTGGATTTCGGAAAAAGTTGGGAACCTCACTTACCTTTGGTAGAGTTTTCTTATAATAACAGCTACCACACAAGTATTAAAGCAGCGTCGTTTGAAGCGTTGTACGGACGGAAGTTTCGATCACCTCTCTGCTGGGCAGAGGTGGGTGACAGCCAAATCACTGGTCCAGAACTGGTACTTGAAACCTCTGAAAAGATTGTTCAAATCCGAAACCGTATGGCAGCAGCACGAGATCGCCAAAAAAGTTACGCCGAAAAACGCCGAAAGCCTCTCGAATTTCAAGTGAACGACCAAGTATTACTCAAAGTCTCACCTTGGAAAGGTGTGGTTCGCTTTGGAAAGCGAAACAAACTCAATCCACGATACGTTGGCCCCTACCGGATAACTGAGCGCATTGGTCCGGCGGCGTACCGACTGGACTTACCAACGGAACTCAGCAGTGTACACAATGTATTCCACGTATCCAACTTGAAGAAATGCCTATCCGACGAAACCCAAGCAGTCCCTTTGGACGAATTGCAGGTTGATGAACAGTTACGCTTCATTGAAGAACCAGTCGAAGTTTTGGATTGGGAAACCAAAACACTCAAGCACAGCAAGATTCCAATCGTTAAGGTTCGTTGGAACTCGAGATGTGGACCGGAGTTCACATGGGAACGCGAGGATCAAATGATGAAAAAGTATCCTCACCTTTTTGTAGGGCTGACCAAACACCGAAAACCGCGAAACCCGACAAACCGTCAGAAATCATCGGAGGTATGAATTAAATTTCAGGACGAAATTTCTTTCTACTAGGGTATGATATGACAAACTGAATTTTTTTTACTTTCAGACACTCATCGCGACTTGACTCAAATTTTCGGGACGAAAATTCTTTAACATTGGAATGATTGTGACACTCGTCAATTTCAGGTTAACTCCATTAACTCAAACTCCGTCAATTCAAACTTAAGATCACTGGATCTATAACGCACATCTCACTACATTTAAACTAAGGTTTTAAATGACACTTGACAATTACTACATGTGTAGTCTTTCGAGATTGTACCGAAACGCAAACGAGTTGACGCAAACCATTGGTGAATAAACGAAAAACATCAAAACAATAATTATGTGATAATTATGTGTTAGACTTATGTGTTATGTGATAACATTGTATGGAACGTTAACTCAAGATGCAAAACAAGTTAAATTAAGCTAGAAAAATAATATTTAGAAGTGGAGGGGGCCTTGATGTAACATGTTATTATATAATATCAATAAACCCTAACCTCCCCTCTCTCCCTCTCAACCGATCGGCCCCCCCCTCCCCTTGCTCTTGGCTGCCGTCAATCACACACACACACACAAACAAGATCTTTCAAGTTTGGTTGAAGATTAAGGTGCTAGGAAGGTATAAACAACTATCCTATGTATTTGACATTTTTAATTTTGATCTTGAATGGGTTAATCTAAAACCCTAGGTCAAGAAAATTATGAATAAGTATTCTTATGCTTGATTGTTGCTAGAGGATGATTGATTATGTGTTAGTTATTGATATTGATAATCAAATGTGTTTTTGAACGGTGAAAGATCATTGAATCATTGATTGTTTGATAAACCCTAGAGGGTTACTACTGATTTCTATGATTAAATTATGTGTAGTACATGTTTTGAGTTATGTCGTATGCTTAAGGATGCATGTAGATGATGTATTATGCTTTCTGATTTTGACAGCACTGATTGTTTAAACTTGAACGATGTGTAACTTGTTGAATATAAAAGCAAACTGAGCTATTTACGAGTCTACAAGATAGTACTCTGAGTCATTTCAGAAAGTCCCAACCACGCCTATTTGGAGGTTGTTTCGGTTGCTCAAACGATTTAAATAAGATTAAAGGTCAAAACTGGTACTGGACAGATTGTAAGTTATGTTTAGACAACTGTAGACTAATTGTTAAATGTGGAAATTGCTGAGGTTGTTAACCCTACAGGGTACTATAATGAGTCTAGTTTCTATAAAGGTCTAAGTTTGTAATTTTTTGACGAGTAAAAGTTAATCTTTATGATTTTACAAAACTGAAGGAGCAAATCTGAGTTGGTGAGACCTGCTTTAAGTTGTTTTGAAATAGGCATATCTCATGAACTACAAGACCAAAGGGATGGTTCCACTTCTGGAAGTTAACTTGTTGAGTGAGAGACCAAACCCAATGGTCTTGCATTAATTGGATTTTTCCATTTAACCGGGATAACAAGATAACATTCTGTTGTGCATGAATTTGACTGCTGTAGTTTTGTTGTAATGTTTTGATCATTAGGAGTAAACTAC